>NC_138772.1:57308738-57446389 GCF_965119305.1 Pelophylax lessonae
CGCCTATTTTTTTGTAGAGGCTGACATTTTCGGTGATATGCTGCTCACCTTCCATAGCTGGTTGAACATATTGTATATTGTAATAAATACAAAGCAAGAATCACAGTTTTTATACAAAAATGTGTTAGAAGTATGCAGGGGTGTATAGCAAGGTGCAGAGAGTTAAGGTAGAACTAAAAGGCAAAACTTTTTTCTTTTTATTTTGGATAGAGTTAGGGTCCTTTTACAAGGATCGGACCCTCCATTCACCCCTATGAGATGGCGGATGTCAGCTGTGACATGTCCACTGACACCTGCCTCTATCCAATCCTGTCCACCAAATCCAGACAGATGGTGACCCTATTTTACATCTGATTTCCCATAGGGAAGACAAGGACTCTGTCTGTTCCTGCTCTCCACAGTGAGCGGAGACTCACCTGTCATCTGTCTGCCCAGCAAAGCAGAGTCCCCTGAGCTGACCACCTGTGTGAAAGGACCCTAAGGGAGGGTTATAATCCCTCTCCACTCTATCCAAAACGAAAAAAAAAAAAAGTTTTGCCTTCAGTTATACTTTATTTGTGAATGGCTGTCTCACATACACAATTTTGTAGGAGATAATGAGTAATAAGCAGCGGTGATGTGTGTTGCTGGTTGTTGTGTCAGGGCAGCTATTCATTTGAATTGGAAGCCCAGGTCACAGACCTTGAACGTACCCTGTTTTTAAAACACAGAGCAAGACCACCGCATGGTGGTAAGTTACTAAGTGCTGTTGTGCACAGCAACACGCAGCAAGGTGTATTTGGGTGCCATTAAGGATCCATATTGCATGTGGGTCCTTTGTTTTCAGTTCACATCTTTTGCAGGCTGTCTTTGTTTGCTTTGCTAAGAAAAAAAAAAATATTATTTACGGAGCTCAGTATCTCAAGCAAATATCTACACATACAAATGTGAAGATATTTGCTTGAGCTACTGGGCTCCATAAATACAAATGATTAAGTCAGAGCAGTGACTCTTACCCATAGAGAGAGAGGGCCAAGCGCCGATCTAAGTGTAGCAATGCAGGTTTTTATTAACACATAAGAAGAATATTACTCACACAGGGTGCATAACAGCAGGCATCTAAAAGCAGTAGGGGGTCTCTGAAGTCACATCCAGGGTGTACTGTCCGGTCCGGCCTGAAGAAGGAGCGGAGCTCCGCAACGCGTCGCCGTTCTATCCCCCTGGTGTCTCAGGAAGTGACGTCACAGCCCTCCGACCGGCGGACCCACGCTGCCCCACCACCGCTGAGGATCAGCACGTCCCCTGCCTCGCAACAAGAGATCACCGCTCGTCCTCCACAGCATCAGCGCTACTGCCGGACCGGACAGTACACCCTGGATGTGACTTCAGAGACCCCCTACTGCTTTTAGATGCCTGCTGTTATGCACCCTTTCTGAGTAATGTTCTTCTTATGTGTTAATAAAAACCTGCATTGCTACACTTAGATCGGCGTTTGGCCCTCTCTCTCTCTCTTTGGATTTACACAGGGTTGCTTCACCCTCTACAAGCCTGCAGCCATCAAAGTGTTCAAGCAATCCCACTGGACTTTGCCATTTGCCCACATTATAAACTACCGCAGCAACCCGTACAGTCCGATTGCGCCAATCTCTCTCCCCCCACTCTTACCCATGCCTGTTCAGATACAGTTGTACTACATTTCAGTTAGAGAGAGTGAATCTAAGGCAAACATCTTCAGCTCGGCCTTTGCTCTACAATGCTCTGGGACAAAGGTATAATGGGCGTATCGTGTATGCAAAGTTTACTTGCAAAAAATGTATATAAATGAAATGAAAAACAAACTAAAAGAAAATAAAACTAGCCTAAATTAATTTGTGTTTCCATTTAGAATAAAATGGCACTAAATCCATAATATTATTTTCTTCAAACTCTGCCCAAAGCTGTAGATACAGAATCATGATAGAAAATAAAATGATTAAAGCCTATAGCCCTTTCTGTTACAAATTCAGTGATGCTTAGTATCATTTAACCCACTTTCTGTGAGCCCAGGGTTTCAGGGACCCACCTCCTGGGAGCTGCCTCCTCAAGCTGTCCTGGACTCCCAATTTTTCAGTACAAGGGGCACAAATATTCACAGGCCAAAAAAATAAATAAATAAATAATAATAATAATCACAGTTTTATAAATGAATAAATCATATTAGGGCCTTAGTTTGGAGACCCCTCACAGCATTCAGGACCCACCCATTGGCGAATAAAGCAGAACAATGATGTCATGTGATCGGAGTGAAGAACTTGGAAAAGGGAATTTATCTAACACGGGGGAAGCTTGGGGTACTGTTGGGTGTGGGGGGGGGGGGGCAAGTTTAAAACTGGGATTTGAAGCCCAAGCCAATTATAAGCCTAGCTTAAGAATCATGTAAGATACCAAAAAAGTTAGTTCGTCTAGAAAATATCTACATTTTTTTATCCACAAATTACATTATTCCCATCCACATTTGTATAGCTCTGTGTGAGGGATGTCATACCAAAATCTCATCACTATCTTACTATCTCCACTATCTCAAGTGAATACTTGAAGAACTCTTTTTGTGGACCGGAGGCTCCCACCAGCAGGAGACGGGAGAACGGCTAAGGTACTGTATTCATGATTGGACCTCCTTTCACAACCTTGAGCATTGTACTGTTCTCTAATGTATTCAAGTACTCTCTGACACAGAAAGATCTCCAAAAGAAGGTTCCTATGGAATGGCTTTGAAATCTTTAAGTGTTCTCTAATCAGTCTGGTTCATTAGGTTTTAAAAGAAATGTGTGTCTATATTTAGTTTTATTTTAAATTGCTGATGCTGGACTATATGAAAGGAATGGGCACTGGACGTGATATAGTAAAATGCTGTTACAAACCTGAAAACGTGTATATATTGTGAATATATTTATTTAGTGAATTCTTCTGATACATACAATCACTGGCATAATTACTTAGCTCCTAAGGAGCTTACATCCTAACGAACCTGCCATAGGCATACACACGCAAACACAATTTGTCCAGTTTAGGTGGACGCCAATTAACATTCTTGCATGCATTTTGATCATTGGAAAAAAGTGAACACAGGCAGACCATGCAAACCCCATGCCGATGAAAGGGATCCAACCCAGTGCCACATTACCAAAGGGCTAAAGTGATAAGTAGTTTTCTAGGACAAGAATAATATAGGATAACAACATTAAAAAAAATTGTTTTAATGTGGCAAAGAACAGCAGCAATAGCCTGTAAAAAAACAAACATTTATTTTCTCTGATTTGGCTACAGTTGTCTGGAATCTGTTACTTTGCACATTGCTCTCCACTCTCTTTTGCATGTATAGCCATTAACGTGAACCTCTCTGGTTTTAGCGTTTTGAAAAATACAGTAGATGAGTTAACTGGGGATACAGGTAAGTGCACAGTAGCATTGCTTGTCTTTAATTACCTGGGGAGGACTCTGGATCCCAAGCCAACGTTGTTTTCAAAGTCCTGACTTCTCTTCAAATCTAGAGTAAGCCTGCCCTGCCATTTAACTATTCAATGACAGAGCTTCTGCTGACCCCTTAGGTCCCAGTACAGGCATACCCCACTTTTAAGTACACAATGGGACCAGAGCATGTATGTAAAACGAAAATGTACTTAAAGTGAAGCAATACCTTTTTTCATTTCTCAATGCATGTAAATACACTAGCTCCATAGGAAATCTTGGTCAGCTTGACATGGCACTGCTCCCAAACCATAAGTGACAAGGACACCAAGCTTGGGGAGCATGTTAAGGGGATCCAGGACTAGGACATGGTAGATTATCTAGGCAAGCTGGCTGGCCACAAATAGGATATGTTGTAGTCCAGGGTCCCCTCTCAGTGCTCCCTAAGTTTGGTATCCCTGTCACTTATGGTTTGGGAGCAGTGCCATGTCAAGCTGACCAAGATTTCCCATAGACGCCAATGTTAAAAACCAGGAGTAGTGCCATGCCAAGCTGACCAGGCTGTGTCTGTCCTCGTGAGTGTATGTAAAGTGAGTTTACTTAAAGCAGGGCATGGTTGTATTGGGCTGGTAAACAGCAGGGGTGGGAAGTCACACCAGCAGAGATGGGGCTTAGTGTCACCTTGGACAGAATTTGAGGCCCCCAGGATCCACAGCCCTCCTCAGACACACATACATGGGTTTAAAGATATGCACAGGCAGTTGCACTTTACTAGCATTATTAGTTTATATATTCTGAAGGACCTGACAAGTTCACTTTAAAGTAATAGTCTGTCACTAAAATAAAACTGTTCACTAAAGAACTCCCTGAAAGAAGACACTGAACACTACTGCATACACCACCAATCTCTGCAATAGTACAGCAAATTCTACAGATGAAGATCCTGCAGAATTCAACATAAATGGAAGTGTTTGATTCCTGGTCCCCTGCTGAGCTCAGTGGTTTGTTTTACTGATTACTTCTCTGTCCGGTTGTGATGTACTGACAGCCATAAGGAACCACAGCAAGCAATGAGGGGCCTGGAAGCCGGTTTAAGTAAACATGTCAATTTTAAAAGCGTTGCTTTCAACACCTTAAAGTTTTTATGATAAAAATTAAAAATCATAGGTGCTAGAAACGTAAAAAAATTCTGACTCCGAAGACTAGGAATTATTAGACCATCTTAGGTTGTTCAGTAAAGTAATCAAAGCAGGGAATGAATCTGTCACTGGCAGGTCAGGAGGAAACCATTAAGTTTTTTTTACCCACCCTAGGGACAAACCAGCCGCCAGCGCCAGGACAAGGTCATACACTGCCCAAGATGAAGATGCCAAACTGCTTCCTCCCCCACTTCCTGATGTAGGCGCCCCTGATTGCCTTCTGGATCTATGACACTAGATGGTCAATGGTGCAGACAATAGATCTTCCAGCTATAGGGGTACATAGGAGTGTTACCTTTCCTCCATGGTGCCGGGGTGCTATCATCTCAAGGTGTTAACATATTCCGCAAATTTATTCCTAATCAGCTGGTAAGAGGCTAATCCTGAAGGTGGTGGGAACCCTATGTGTGTCACTGTGCACTAATTGGACCTTCAACTTTTGGATTTATTTACCACTGGAATTTGCACATTGACTTTATATTTGCATTCACAATTCGGATTTTGCACTGTGGACTCTGATTTGTTGATTTTTACACATTTTTGCAATTTATATAATTGGTTTTTATATTATTGTTGATTGCTAAAACACTATTGTTAAGATCATTGGTATCACATGTATGTTGTTTAGCACCACATTCGTTTAGCGCACCAGACCACTTTTATTTCAATAGATCTCACCACTAGGGAAATCACTGCTCCCCTGCTCAGGCTGCCTCCAGGTGGCAGGTTTGGTCAGTAAAGCATGGAAAAGGTGAAAGTGGGCTCTCAGCTTGGTTGAATATGCTCTACAGACTGCTGCCTTTCGGCGCTCCCTACTCAACCAACCAACACAAAAAGAGAGAACACCCCCTATTTGGGACTGTAACGGATGCTGACTTAAATTTAGATTTTCAAAATTTTATTGAAGACATATTACAAAAAATGAAACAAAAATGGAGCAAAAGTAGAAAATATAGCAATATTTCAATAAACCAACACAAAGACACTGGACCCAAGGCAGCTGCCTCTCCTGAACCCCCCTCTCATTTACCTCCCAGACCTGGAAGCTGAATATAGTAGATTCCTGACTTAGGCCTGGTTGTGCCATCTCCTCTGGATACACAGAACATTCAGAAGGTTATTTTCGACAATATTACAATTAGAATAAGCTGGGATTGATAGACCACATCTATGCCCCTTGACAACACATATAATGTGCAAATTGATCTACATAAATCAGTAGAAACTTTCTTGTACGGATACAGAAAATAGAGCATCTTCAGAAGCATTAATACAATTCGATATGTGCAAAGCTGTGCTCAGTATTTTTTATTCCTTTTACAACCAACATTACTACGTACATATTAGCCTAATTGCCATAGGTTTCTGCACTTTGCATATTTGTTATTATTCCTTTAATTAAACCTCATGGTATTGCATCTTTGATGTAGTCAATGGGCAGGGGCCTAGAAATTCAATTTCGCCCACCAGCTGATGCTTATTGCCTGAACGCGACCATACAGCATATTACGTTTTTTTGGTGAGAGCACATACATTCGATGGTGTAAAACGGCAGCATACAAAATGAACAAATGTCAACTCTGATAATTGATTCTCTATGGCATCTGTGATGGGCACCCCTAATTTGGTGTAATATTATTTGAAATTACGCACACCTGCCTGTTCTTTGAACTGTGAACGGCAAAATATTACCTTCTCTACGCCTAGTCAACTCCAGCATCTCCTGGTTTGTGCATCTATTATGCGTAATAACATTTACTTTAGAGTCATGCCAATCCATTATCCTTGGCAGAGTTGTGTAGAATAATATGCTGAATTATCGGGTACTAGACGGCCAGTAAATATCCAGCTTTGTTTATATATAGGATCGTTTGGTTCACAGTTGAATAATTAAACATTCTGGAGTTCACCAGATCTAAAGCAATTGAAGATTGTTTTAATAGCAGTTTGGTTTTTGTCAGTTTTTATACATGTACACTTGTTTCCATGGCATATACCAATCTTTACTGGGTTTTACAACTTGTATTGGCAACACTGTTGGTAGGGCTGGTTTTCTAAAACAGTTTCAATTATTCAGATTTGTAAAAATAAAAGTCTGCTTATAAAAACAAACTATAGTTAAAACCTAAACTTCCATATATACCCACCAGTAAACCCCCCAAATGCATGGTCATCCTGCCACACTAGTCAGTGTTACATCACTTCCTTTTATTTGGGGACTTCCATTGCTGCTTCTGTGCAATCATATTCTAGTTAAAGAACTGATTTGCGCTGGAACTTTAAGTAGATAATACTTAACACCTGTAATTAGTTTATTTTTAAATTATACGGTTATGTTCTCAATGGTGTATCTAGGTGGTATGTGGCCTGCTTCCATACACCTAAGAACATCCAAAGAACCTTTGGGTTGTAAACATAATGGTTGGATCAGAAGACGAGATCCACACCAAAATAGTTAAACTGCAGTCTGCAGAAAAGAAGATTTAAAGTGGAGTTCCACCCTAAAATGATACTTACCTTCATCTTCTCGCTCCGGGTCACCTGAAAAACAAATGGATAATCTCATTTTTTTTTTTTACTTACCTCGTAGAGAAGAAAATACTTACCTTACTTCCTTCTTCCTCCCCTCGGCGGCCACGGCCCGTCGTCACTTCCTGGCTTTGCAATGATTCCTGGGAGCTGAACGTCATCGCTCCCAGGAATCATTGCGCCTTCACCTGCCCCGACGTCAGTTCCGGGGCGCGCGCGTCATTCCCTTCTAAACAGCTTCTGGGCATGCCCAGAAGCTGTGGAGGGATGCAGTGCATCGTGGGACCGAAGAAGACGGAAGAGGACGCAGAAGAGGATCGCGCTGGCTTCAAGCTGCCCACACCTGAGATGGCAGCGCTGGACAATACTTTTTCAAGGTAAGTATTTGTCCTAAAAGGTAAGTGCAACCCGGGACAGATCAGAGACTAGACATTGTGGAATGTACTAGCCCTGACTGTCCCGGGGGTATTTTTATTAAAAAAAAGTATTTCAGGGTGGAACTCTGCTTTAATTTAAAACTGTAATACACTTGATAGTAAAGGTGTTTTGGGTGCCACACTCTGCTCTCTTCAACAGGAACAGCTGGTGTAAACTTTAATAAAGGGGGAAGAGTATGGCTCCTGAAACACATTGGATATCAAGTGTATCTAAGCAATCATGGTGGCGTTGTCAAACTCCATAGGTAGGAGGAGGAGGGCTGCTCAGGTGAGAAAATGTGCTCCGGTGCAGGTCGGATCCGTAATCCAAAAGTGCAAAATTCGAAGAAAAGTGACCGCACTCAGGAGAAATATGAATGAAGTGTTTATTCCCCCATGGAATATAATTCATACAAAGCTTCACGTGGACACAGGACAGGTAAACGCGTTTCGCGATTCTAAGATCGCTTAATCATTACCATATTTCTCCTGAGTGCGGTCACTTTTCTTCGATTTGTCACACTCACTGTGTCCACGGCGACCAAATCTGGACCTGGGCTGTGGACATCAATAAAAGTTAGTATCCCGATAGCCGGTTTTGCCTTTAGATCTTATTTTACCTAGGACTACAGACTTTTACAAAGTCATTATCCTCTTTCTTCTGCTGGGTAAGACCAATCCAGCTTCCTTTGCACACCATTACAGCAGCCAGTTCTGACCAAGGCACTCACTGATAGAAAGGCATCATTTTTCTACCGTCCCACCTGCAACAGGCCTTCACCAGGCAACAGTAACTATCTGAGTGTGACTCAGGTTATTTGGCCAGGGTTTAAACATGGAAGAGAGAGGAAAAGCCTACGTAAAGAAGCGGCAAACTGCCTGGGGGATTATTTTCAAGAAAGAAGTGATTCGGCTCTCTATGATCTCATAGATTAATATTTTACCAATTTCTAAAAAATAAAAAAAGCCTTGCTTGAAGTTCCCAGAGTACTTTAAAAATTGGGGTATGTCTAGGTCTATATTTAGGTCACCTATTGCATATCTCTGTAGCAAAAGGATAAACTTAACCATAGCCTGTTAGTTGAAAATCCTGGTTTGAGGTGGAGGGTGCTTTTTATGGATAACAAAGATTATTTGTTTTTGACAAGTTTATGATTCTAGTTTACTTGAAAAAAAGCAAAGTTAGTACCAGGCTTTTCCACTCCTCCACTACCACCATGTAGCTGCTTGTCTCAGCTTCTGGACTACCTGGCCTTCAGCCCTATTCAAAAAAATAGAGGACATCAGGATTTTGAGGCCCATATAAAAAAAAAAAAAATGAACTCAGGACTGGAGGAGCCAGGATAGACTGCCAGCAGTTTTCTGAAACTAGCTCATAACTAAGTTTTGAAATACGTTCCGGAACATACAATTGTTATCACATTCAGTCTTTTTTTAGCTCCAACACAGTGAGATTATTTCATGGACTGCAAGACATTAGTTACGTCCACAGTTAGATGGAGCAGGAAGGTGGCACTTGATAAGGAGTACTTTTTCTTCTTTTTAAAGTATAACTAAAAAGGAAAAACTTTTTTTTTTTTTTAGTTTTGAATAGCGTGTAGAGGGATAAGAACATCTTTCAGTTTTTATTGCTGTCTGCGGCCCCATTAAGGAAATTCCCCCTCTCTATTTGTCCTGTTTACCGTTAGTGTTGAAAGTGAAAGTAAAAGAAAAACCCAACTTTTGGGTTGTCCCCAAAAAAGTAATAGAGGGGGGAAATATTCCAATGGGGACACCACTAGCTCTGGTGACCTGGGGGGTTCCCAAGGAATTCCCTTAATTTGCAGGAATTTCCTATAATTTCCTGTTTGGCTATGAGACAGGAACTAAAAGGAAATCTCTGCAATGGTACACAGATGGTAAAAAAAAAAAAGGTTTTGCCCATGATCCTACTTTAATGTTGGAGTGTATTCGGTAGTTTCTTTCCCAGTTCATGTGGCTGCTATGGGGCCCAGGCCTGTCTCCCTTTATAATTTTTAAGGCATCACTTACAGGTGCATCTCATAAAATTCCATCATCAAAAAGGTAATTTATTTCAGTAATTCCATTCAAAATGTGAAACTCATATTTTATATAGATGCATTACACACAGATTGATATATTTCAAGCATTTCTTTTAATTTTGAGGATTATGGCTTACAGTTAGTGAAAACACAAAATTCAGTATCTCAGAGAATTAGAACTTTACATAACACCAAAAAAAAAAAAGGGATTTTATGCATTGGCTTACTGAAAAGTATGTCCATGTACAGTATAGTATGCACTCAAAACTTGGTTGGGGCTCCTTTTGCATGAATTGCTGCATCAATGCGCCTGTGGCACTGCTGAGGGGTTATGGAAGCCCAGATTTCTTTGATAGTGGCTTTCAGCTCATATGCATTGTCTCATCTTCCTTTTGACAATACCCCACAGATTCTCTATGGGGTTTTGGTCAGGCGAGTTTGCTGGCCAATCAAACACAGCGATACCATGTTTATTAAACCTGCTCTAGAATTTCCTGGTAGAAGGCTGCGCTGACTAGTTTAGACTTGATAAAACACAGTGGACAAACACCAGCAAATGTCATGGCTCCCCAAACCATCACTGATTGTGGAAACTTCACACTGGACCTCATGCAACTTGGATTCTATGCCTCTCCACTCTTCCTCCAGACTCCGGAACCTTGATTTCCAAATTAACCAGTCCATGATGATTTGGTGGGGAGCCATGTCATCTGCTGGTGTTGGTCCACTGTCCAAAGTCAGTGCAGCCATCTACCAGGAGATTCTAGAGCATGTCATGCTTCCTTCTGCTGACCATCTTTATGGAGATGGTGATTTCCTTTTCCAGCAGCACTTGGCAACTGCCCACACTGACAAAAGCACCAATACCTGGTTTAATGATCATGCTATCGCTGTGCTTGATTGGTCCGCAAACTCGCCTGAACCCCATAGAGAATCTGTGGGGTATTGTCAAGAGGAAGATGAGACACCAGACCCAACAATGCAGATGAGCTGAAAGCCACTATCAAAGAACTCTGGGCTTCCATAACTTCCAAGCACTGCCACAGGCTGATCGCTTCCATGCCGCGCCGCATTGATGCAGTAATTCATGCAAAAGGAGCCCCGACCCAGTATTGAGTGCATACTATACTGTAAACGGACATACTTTTCAGTAAGCCAACATTTCTGTTTTAAAAATCCTGTTTTTTATTGGTCCTATGTAATATTCTAATTTTATGAGATACTGAATATTGGGTTTTCACTAGCTGTAAGCCATGATCTTTAAAAGTTAAAAGAAAGCTGCTAAGGGGACCATGCTCCATATTTGGTGGGATTGCCCCCCAGTCCGGAAACTTTGGGAGACAATTTTTAGTCTGTACTGCAGGCTGATGGTGACATCCCTTCAACCCACACCATAAATGGCCCTTTTGTCAATTATTCCGGGGACATTCAGATCAATCAAAAAATACATCCTGCAGCAATTTTTAGCTGAAACAAGGGCAACAATACCTAGACATTGGAGAACACTGGATATGCCTTCCCTAGGAAACTGGGCCATTGAGGTAGATAGGATTGGAGACTTGGAATATCTGTTGGCGCAGGAAAATGGGAAACTGGAACAATTCTCCATCACATGGTCCTCTTGGACCGTGTTCCAAT
The DNA here is from genome assembly GCF_965119305.1 of Pelophylax lessonae. Lineage (NCBI taxonomy): Eukaryota > Metazoa > Chordata > Amphibia > Anura > Ranidae > Pelophylax > Pelophylax lessonae. The sequence goes on from NC_138772.1 coordinate 57,319,989, forward strand.
CTTCAGCAGATTTCGCTCAATGGGCCGGAGGCGCAGCGAATACTGGTGCCCCCTACTATGATGGATTGCGTACAACCCTAATACCCCCCTTTTCTCTCTCTCTCATTATTCTCCCCTTCGGTCTACTTTATATTCTTCACTCTGTATACTTGTATTGAACCTCTCTGATTAACCTTCTTACCAATATATGGCAATCATCCATATGTATAGCATCTCTACATATCCTACCAGAGCACTTCTTAATTGTGAGACCGAGGTCATTGATATAACTCAAGACACCCTACGCGATATAATGTATTCAACTGCGACATTGGTTGAATATAAGTTCTACTTCATATATGTCAGTGCGATACCATCCTGAGGTCCTTGTAATACACATTGTGGCTATCCAGTGGTAAAAGTAACTGCCATATTGCTGTAATTAAATCTTATCTTTTGTATTCCATATCTTTGTACCATGTTGGATAACTTTATGCAATGCTGTATATTCCTTTAATACTTCTCTTTCAATAAAATTATATTGAACTAAAAGTTAAAAGAAAGAAATGCTTGAAATATATTATTTTATGTGTAACCCAGCTATATAAAATATATGAGTTTCACTTTTTGAATTGAATTACTGAAAGAAATTAACTTTTTGATATTATAATTTTATGACATGCACCTGTACATCTGGATGGATAGTAGAAGTCTCAATAGTGTTTATTAAATTTGTGTTTTTTGTTTGTTCCCTGCAGATTGGTTTCACTTCAAGGCTGTTGTTAAATCATTTAGTGGTGTATAGTATAGTGGAATTATCTCTGACTTCAGTAGACTTTCACTTCCATTTACATGGCTCCTAAAGCCCAGCTAAACATTTATTTTTTATTCTGGAGAGAATGGGGAGGGTTTAGAGCCTCTATCTCAGTAGATTTCTACTCATTAAGGGGGCAGAATTCAATAGTAAAAAATCTAAAAATCAGCTTTAGGTTTTTGACTGTAATGCCCTTCTAAAAAAAGTCATTTAGCAAAGCTCAAGCTATTTATAATAACTAGGAAATTGTTCCAAAAATGGTCACGCAAATGCCAGAACAAAATATTATGAAGAAGAGTTCCGGGGGCGGGGTCTGAACATGGCCACGTGAGGACGCTCTGAGACAACGAGCTCCGGACCTTACCTCGCCGGACCCGACAACTTACAGCGTAGTACTCCGGCATGACCCCCGGCAAAGAGAGAGGAGGAAAGCGTGGGACGCGCTCCACTGCCCGCACACCAGGCAAAAGGAGGAAAGGGGAGGCGATATCCCAATTCTTCCGAACACCTCAACAGGCAAGCGGGGCGGATTCGGGCACTACCCTATCGGAAGACAGCAGAAGGGAGGAGGGGGGAGAGAGAGAGCTGAGCCACTCTGAGACACCTATGGCAAACACGGCTCCTATCCCCACGATGGCTACCTCTCCTGGATCAGTAACTGCAGACCTTCAAACACAGACACCGCAAAATCAAACAGATTCAGAGATCAGTGCACTATTAAGGGCTCTCCCGACTCGTTCGGAGATAGAGTCACTAGTGCTCCGTATTGAAGAAACACATCGGCGGGATCTGCAGGCGGTGAAGGCTGATGTACAGGCAGCTTCAGAGAGGATACAGGCAGGTGAGCAATCAGCAGCTGTATTGGAAGCAAGAGTAACAGCATTGGAAGAAGCACAGAGAGAATCTGCCAGCACAGCTATTTCTGTCCAACTCCACCTGGAAGAAATAGAGGACAGGAGTAGACGAAATAACTTACGGATCAGAGGCATATCAGAAACCATAGGAAGAGAGGTTATGCAGGAGACAGTGGCGGCCATCTTCCAAAAAGTTTTGGGCTCGACTACACCAGAGACAGTCGAATTGGACAGAGTCCATAGAGCCCTGGGACCTAGATCTATCAACCCAGACAGACCGAGGGATGTGATATGCAGAGTGCATCACTATACTCAAAAAGAAGCAATATTACGGAAAGCATGGGATCTGAAGACAGTTGACCTAGACGGCGTGGCTATTAAAATCCTGCCAGATTTATCAAAAGCAACATTACAACGCAGAGCCATTCTCCGCCCAGTTTTAGATGTTGCTCGGCGTGAAGGGTGCACATACCGATGGGGATACCCTCTGGCAGTATTTTTACGGAAAGGCACCCGCGCATTCACGTTGAGGAAGCCATCAGAGTTACCAGCTTTTTTTGCCTTCATAGGAGTGAATCCTATCCAGATTCAGGACTGGCTGACCACACCACTCCGCACAGAAGGAAGACAGAGGGAAGAGACATCTCATAGAGATCATAACAACCATCCTCAAAGGCAACAGGTGGAACCCCAAGCGGAGCTGGCGGATGGGTCGCGTGAGTCATAACTTTAATCCGATAAACTATACCTTTTGCAAAAGTATCACACTGTTTATCGTAACTATGGAACCCGAGACTATCATGAGTAAAGCAAGTCTTTGGAATCGGGGGGAGTGGGGTGGAATGGAGGTGAGGAGATTTTAAGTCAGTTTGTTGCCCTTGGATATGGAACTAGACTGATATGAGGGGCTGATAACTGATAAGATTAACAGGACTTGAAGAATACTGCCATCGCGGGAGGGAGGGGAGAAGGATGAAGAGGACACTTCAAGGTGGGACAGCATCAGTGAAAAGTTAAATGTAGAAGAGGGGGAGTTGTCTGATGATCGGACTGTATGTGATCTGGGGGGGGGGGGGAGGGAGAGATTGGGACGGGGAAGTTTGGTGCTGCTGGGGGTTGGCAGAGACTGGGGACGGGCATGGGGAGATGGTCGGGGACTGTGGTGTTGATTTGCTGGGACTGGGGGGTGCGGAGCCTGGTGCAGGTGCGCATGGTGGCCAGTCGGCTTCTAACTTCAGCCTTTTTTAATTAAGAAAAATAAAACTGGAGGCTGATTGGTTTCTGTGCGGGGCTGGGCCGGGTTTCTCGCCCTCCGGTTTTGGTGGGTCGGCTCCGATGGCTTGTTATAGAATATGGTCAGAGGCTGTATATATGCTATATAGAGTTGTTGTAGACTGGGGAGATGTTTCAGGAGAAATAGACTAAGAGCACCTTTTACATGCGATGAATAGAAAGCACTGCTAATGCAGGACAGAGGGGAAAAACAGACTGCTGGCCTTAAGGGCCGTATAAGTGTCAGGGGGCAGCAGGTTGGGCACCAGGGGTCTAGAGCAACTATTCAGATTCTTATTTTTTTTTTTTTTTTTTTTTTTTTTTTTTTTTTTTTTTTTAGAACACCTATCTCTCATTCCCACTGAGCGGGGCGGAGCGCAATTTTTGCAGTTTCCGCTGCCGAGAGATGTATACCCTGATTCCGAGCTGTGCTAAGCCGCTTTTTTTTTTTTTTGGGGCCCATTTGTTGGGGTACCGGGTGCATTGGTATCGTGCCAGCGGGGCGGGGCTGCACTGTTGGGCTGGGGTGCTGTTGGCGGTGGAGGGGCAGGCCTGATCAGGGTGTACAGTTCCGGGCCGTAAAGCTCAGTGGAAACAAGGCATTGTAGCTGGACCTTCCAATTCTTTCCGACAGTTTTTATGTGGTAGTACTTATTAAAGGTAAGCTGGCCGCACACTGATTGGGATTCGACCGGTTCAGTGGTAATCGGCCGGATTTCCATCAGTGTATGGCTGTCCCCTTGGGACGGAGGATGGTCATTTGACCGGCTTCTGTAGGAGGGACATGTGGGAAAAAGTTTTTTTTTTTTTTTTTTTTTTTTTTTCTCTGATCAGCAACTGCAGACACTGATCTGCGCATTCTGACAGCGCCGAGTCCTGCTGTCCGAGAGCAATGTCACAGTTGGGGGGGATGCCTTCATTTAGCTCGCTTGGGTGGATGGTGGAATCACTTTATTTGATTATTATATATATATATATACATTTTTTTTTTTTTTTCTTTAACTGTTTATGGGTGTTATTTTCAGTAGGGTTAAATAGGCATTGGAAGGTTGTATTTCTGGAACTTCACCTTTCTGTGACTTACAAAGTATCACATTCGTGAAAACAATTGAAAGGGCAAGTGGCTGCAGAAAGGAACATGTTGTTCATAAATGCAGCCTAAACCTGAAAAAGTAATGTTAGAAGCAGAATGGGTTTTTTCTGAGCTTACTTCCTTGTTTGTGTTGATTCCTGTTCTCTATTTGAGTATGAATGCACAATATACTTTTATTTTGGAGAGCATGAATCAAATACAGACCTCTGAGGGTGCATGGACATTTCTGATATTGGGTCATCGAGGCTGTCCATCATACCCACTGACCAAGTAGCCAGGACCTGGAGCAGGAGGGTGTATGACTAAGCAGCAGTGTTAAGGCTTAGAAATTACTAGGGCGAGACTTTTGTTAAAAGTATAAATAGCCCAGATAGATTAACAGAATGTAAAAAGGGAGTCTTTATAAAGAAAAAGACATAACTATACGATTTTTAATTCTTACTAGGGTTATGCAATGCCCCACTCTGACCTTCCTCACCATCATTCTCTTTGATTCCCCTTCTGGGCCCCGTCACCCAATCCCCCCCCCCCTTTTCCCTTTTTTTTTTTTTTTTCTCTCCTCTTTCCATCACCCTGTTGGTCCCACTCCCCACAAAGACAGGGGATGAAAGCGCACAGGGTAAAATGTTGATGATAAATAAGATGGTAATAGCAATAAGAAAAATAAAATATAGATTTAACGCATATTTTGTTTAAAAACCCCGAAAGGGGAAAGTCGGGTCGGGGGGGGGGGGGAGGGACCGGAGACTCCTCAGTGGCCGTCTTCAACCATCGCTCCCTTGAGGCACGCGTCCGGATTAAAGGTCTTTGACCAGCGGATGCCTAAAATGCCTCATTTTTGGGGAAAAGAGAGGGAGAGGGAATTATTTTTCTCTTCTTTTTTCTTATCCCCCTTGTTTTTTCTTTTGCTTCTGTTTTTTTTTTTTTTTTTTTTTTTTTTTTTTCTCTTTCTCCTCACCTTTTTTGTTAACTTATTTTTTCCTTTATTCCTAATTGTTTAAATCCACAACATGGATACCATAAGAATTTGTTCATTAAATGCTAAGGGGTTAAATATCCCAGAGAAGCGAAGGATGTTGTTTTCAGATTTAAAAAGTTCACACATTGACATAGCATATATACAAGAGACCCACTTTAAAGAAGTGAGAACACCACTACTCAGAAATAGGTTCTACCCTTTGATTTACCACTCTACTAGCTTGAATAGTAGAACCAAGGAAGTGTCTATAATGATATCTGGACAAGTGCCGTGGACATGTTCCCAAGTTAATGCAGATCCAGAAGGTAGATTCCTTTTTTTAAAAGGAAATATAGGAAATGTTAAAGTGACCTTGGCCTCCATATATGCCCCGAATAGCCAACAAGACATCTTTCTGACAAGAAGTTTGGAACTACTTCAAGAGTTTAAGGAAGGTCAATTGATCTTGGGAGGGGATTTAAATCTGCCTCTGATTCCATCAGAGGACACATCATCGGGTACCTCCTCAGTGCCACCTAGAATCAGGAAAAAGATTGCGACACAACTATACAGGGCACAATTGATCGATATATGGCGGTTATTACATGCGGGGGAGAAGGATTTTACATACTTCTCACCTCCATTTGCAGTATACTCCAGGTTAGATTACTTTCTCATTCCACATGCACAATTACATTCAGTACAGTCGGTGGAGATAGGGTCCATAACATGGTCAGATCACGCACCATTGACACTCATATATAAATTACAAGAGACCCCACTTACTAGGTCACAGTCATGGTCCATGAATACGAGTCTTCTACAAGATGAAACCGTGGTTACAGAGATAGAAAGAGAACTTCAATCATATTTCCACACAAACGTAGATGGGGAGACAGGTATGGGAGTAATATGGGAGGCCCATAAGGCTGTGATCAGGGGAATTCTTATCAAGCATGGTGCACGGCTAAAGAAACTCCGGACACAGCAGATGACACGACTCCTTCAAACATTACATGATTTGGAATCAAGACACAAACACGCCCCCAATGATGAAAGATTGAAGGAATTAACCATTATACGTAGACAAGTAGTAGATCTTATGCAATATAAAGCTAAAGTTGCACTCCAGAGAGGCCGCAAGGCAGTATATGAATCGGGAGATAAATGTGGGAGGATGTTAGCACGCACCATAGGAGACACAAGAAAGAGGGCCTATATCCCAAAACTTATAACTTCAACAGGTCAAAAAATTGAAAAACCCGAGGACATAGTAAAAGAATTCCGAAATTACTACCGGTCACTTTATAATCTGAAAGAACAGCCTGTGACCTCAGAGGAGATGGTTAATTACCTCGCCAAGTCTGGTATGCCCAGTCTGCCGGAAGAGGCGAGGGAAGATTTGTCAGCCAAAATATCACTAGGGGAACTGCAGATAGCAATTAAAAATACTAAGGCAGGGAAAGCGCCAGGGCCAGACGGATTACCAATATATTATTACAAGACCTTTTTTTCAATCTTAGGCCAACGGATGATTGATCTGTTTAATGAATCGAGTTTAAACTCACCTTTACACAGAGATATGTTACGTGCACATATATCGGTACTCCCAAAAGAAGGAAAAGATCCAACAGCATGCCCCAGTTACAGGCCTATATCATTACTCAACGTTGATCTGAAACTTTTTTCAAAAATTATTGCCACCAGATTACAAAATTACCTACCTTCTTTGATACATTTGGACCAGGTGGGCTTTGTACCCACCCGAGAGGCACGGGACAACACGGTGAAGGCTTTAAATCTTCTGCATCTGGCACACGAATCTAAACAGGCAAGTGCCTTCGTGGGAACGGACGCAGAAAAAGCCTTCGACCGGGTAAGCTGGAAGTTCATGTTTAATGTATTGCAATACATAGGGGTTGGTCATAGGATGAGAGACTGGATATTACAACTGTACTCCGCCCCTACAGCCCGGGTTAAGGCGAACGGGGTATTGTCGGAGGAGTTCAGGATCTCAAATGGAACAAGACAGGGCTGCCCATTATCCCCTCTTTTATTTACGCTTACGTTAGAGCCCTTTCTTTGTACCATTCGGAATAATCCTGACATTAGTGGCATAATAACGGCAGGAACACAACAGAAGCTTTCAGCATATGCAGATGATATGTTATTTACTATTACTAAACCCTTAATTTCTCTCCCAAACCTATTACAGGAATTTCGTCATTATGGAGTATTATCAAATTTAAAGATTAACTTAAGCAAATCTGAGGCTATGGGAATAGGAACACCTCCATCACTCACAACATTATTGCATACAAACTTTAATTTAAAATGGACTAAGGTAGCTCTAAAATACCTGGGGACTCTGCTGCCCCCGGAACCTTCCCAGGTATATACACTTAATTTTCCACCACTATTGAGTAAGATCTCCGACCAATTGCGAAGATGGCAAACGGGACTGAGTTCCTGGTTTGGAAGGTGCAATATACTTAAAATGACGATTCTACCAAAGTTCCTGTATTTGCTTCAGGCTTTGCCCATTTCTATCCCATCTGGATACTTTAGACAGATACAGATAGCATTCTCAAGATTTATCTGGGCCAAGCGGAGACCAAGAATACAGAAACTTCTACTCGCTTTGCCTAAAGAAAAGGGAGGATTAGCTGTACCAGATCTCTTAAAATATTATCAGGCAGCACATTTGAGCAGATTTATAGATTGGTGCCATCACACAGAGATCAAAATTTGGCCTAATATAGAACAGGCGCAATGTGAAATACCATTGAATAGATCTCCATGGTGTATGGGTACATTGCCTCGAGATATGATGCGACACCCAACAGTGGGGACAACAATTCGGATATGTGCTAAACTTTTCAATAAATTAGCTCTTTCTACAAAATACTCGCCATTAACACCTATATTGGGAAACCCAAAGTTTACCCCGGGCTATCAGGATAGCTATTTTTGTAGCTTGAAGAGGGCGGGGATATTCCAGGCTTCTCATTTTATAGAGTCAGGAGCCTGGGTATCAGTAAATACTTTGATTACTCAAGGAGGGAGGTACGGATTAGATCATTGGAGGGCACTCCAATTGACACACTTCTTACAATCATTACCCCTCCCTAAAGAGTTTGATAAAACACCTACCCTCTTTGAGAATATGTGTTTACAAACAGGTACGATATCACACGTACTTTCAAAGACTTACTCACTGATAGTCACACCAAATGCAGAATACAGACCCCAATATATTAACAAATGGGAGAAAGAATTGAATCATAAATTTTCAACTAAACAATTACAACATATAATAAAATTCACGTTCAAATCTTCCATCTGTACACGAACGCAGGAGACAAATTATAAATTATTATCTAGATGGTATTATACGCCGACACGTCTCCATGCAATCTCGCCACAGACGTCGGAAAAATGTTGGAGATGTCAGGAAGAAAAAGGGACCTTATTACACATTTTTTGGAAATGCCCCAGGTTGGAGGGGTTCTGGAGACAAATAAGAGAAGTAGCACAGAGATTTATTGAACAAATAATACCAGACGATCCAATATTTATGCTTTTTCATGCGCCGGATATATCAGGTAGACAATACAAACGATCAATTTTACGCCATTTATTGGACTCGGCCAAGGCGTGCATTCCATTGAGATGGCGAGATCCTAATCCCCCGACCATTAAGATGTGGAGGGATAAAGTGGAGGAAATTAACAAATTCGAAGACCTGATTTTCTCAACACAAGACGGGCATGAGCAATATATTAAAAAATGGGCATTGTGGAACCAGTTTATAGCATCAGATGATGGGAAGGCCATGCTTGGGGACTTTTAAAAGGGATCATGGGGGTAAGTGGAATCTCCTGTTCTCTCCTATCCCTTCCCCCCCTCCCCCGGTGGGGTCGTTTTTTTCTTTTTTTTTTTTTTTTTTTTTTTTTCTCTCCTTTACCTAGGAGAGAAGGGAAGGAGGTATTGATTGATTTTACGCACAGGTTCACAAATAAGATTTCGTGGGGACGAACATGACACTGAAAGGGATTGTAGTAATAAAACAATCCGAGATAGTCACTAGTAGAGCACTAAGACAATAGGGGGAAGACGTCAGTAAAGTAAAAGGGCACACATAAATAGACTTAGGATACACAGAATATAATATATAAAAGAGGGAGGAGAAAAGAAAAAAAAGGGGAATAGGACTATCACGACAAAAGCACGAAGAGAACACACAAGGGAAAGGGAGGGAAGGAAGGGAAACCACCCCCCCCCCCTCTTTTTTTATTTTTTTTTTCTCTTTTCAGATCACGACACTGAAAGGGATGGTATCATTTAAACACAACTAAGTTAATCACTAGAAGGCACGACACTTAAGGGCACTGAGATTATAGGGGAGAGATGTTAGGAAGGGGAAAAAGGGAACACATACATACACATGGATATAGGGGTGGGGAGAGGGGGAGGGGGAGAAATCCCCTTCGCCCCCCCTTTCCCCCCTTTTTTTTTTTTTTTTTTTCCTTTTGGGGGAAGGGAGGGGAGAAGGAGAATACCGCTGATGGAATGCTTTAGAGGCCCTTTAGTATCAAGGTACATGGGAGTGGACGGAGGAGGGATGGGGGTCCTACTTCTTGCTCCTGCTTGATGTCTGAGCATCTTGAAGAGGGGTCGAGTGGGCGGGCATTGGATAAAGGAGGGAAGAGAGAGAGGCTCGGAAGAACGGGGTGATGTCTGTATTAGGTGAGATGGAGTCAGAGATTTTCTGGGTGGTGGTGTTCTCATTTTGGAAGGATAAATGAGTGATGAACGAAAATATAAATGTGTAAACAGTTGTGGAAAATTATCTTGTCCCCCCTGCTTTTTTTTTTTTTTTTTTTTTTTTTTTTTTTTTTTTCTTTCTTTTCTTTCTTTTTTTTCTCTTTCTCTTCTTTAGAACTTATTAGGAATATAAAAAAAGAAAAATTTTCTTATTTGAGACATCGGAGAATACTGATGGAGAGTATAAATAAGTTCAAGTTAAATATGAAAAACGTTTTTCTTAGTTTGTTTATGTATTTATGGAAAGTATACGTTTGTACTGTATAACCGGAAAATATGAATAATGTTGTGAAGTTTCTCCTTTGTTCCATTTATTATAATAAATAAATAAAATTTAAAAAAAAAAAAAATATTATGAAGATGTCATCTGTAAATCACAATACTAGTAAAGCTAGTGGATTTTAGATGCGGAGAGTGTGCATATTTATTATTTACATAGAAGAATGACACTGATCACATGACTGAATTCCCAGCCACTGGCTGCCGCTGCTGTCAATCACAGCCAGTGAGCCAATCTGGAGACGGAGGGGGCAGGGCTGAACTGCGGCTCCATGTGTGAAAAGATACACAGAGTTGCGGATCAGGAGCATGCCTGCATGGTTGCCCCCAGAGCAAGCTGCTTGCTGTGGGGGCACATGGCAGGAGGGAGGAGCCAGGAGCACCTGCTGAAGACCCAAGAAGAGGAGGATCCGGGCTGCTCTGTGCAAAACCACTGGACAGAGCAGGTAAGTATAACATGTTTGTTATTTAAAAAAGGGGGCTTTAGTATCACTTTAACCACTTTAAGACCGGAAGAATTTGCTACTTAATGACCAGGCCACTTTTTTCAACTTGTCACTGTGTGACTTTAACTGACAATTGTCCAGTCATGCAATGCAGTACCCAAACAAAATTTAAGTCCCTTTTTTCCCACAAATAGAGCTTTCTTTTGGTGGTATTTGATCACCTGTGCAAATTTTATTTTTTGCGCTATAATAAAAAAAAGAGCGACAATTCTGAAAGAAAAAAAAATATTTTTCACATTCTGCTATAGAATATTCCCCAAATAAAAAAAATGTAAAAATCAAAATATTTTAGCATTTTAGGCCAATTTGTTTCCTGCAACATATTTCTCGTAAAAAAAAAAAAATCGCAATAGGCGTATTTTGATTGGTTTGCGCAAAAGTTATTGCGTCTACTAACTACGGGAAATATTTATGTCATTTTTATTGTTTTTTTTTTTAATTTTTACTAGTAATGGCGGCGATCTGAGATTTTTTGCGGGACTGTGACATTGCGGCGGACAGATTGGACCCCTGACTGACATTTTTGACACTTTTGGGGGGACCAGTGACAGTACTACAGTAATCAGTGCTAAAAATATGCACTGTTACTGTAATAATGACACTGGCAGGGAAGGGGTTAACATTTTGGGTGATCAAGGGGTTAAATGTGAGCCTAGGGGAGTGATTCTAACTGTGGGGAGGGCGTGGCTTGTGAAATGACAATAGAGACCTGTGTTCCTATATAGAAGGATCACAGGGGCTCTATGATCATTCAAGGGAGAAGAACGGTCAGCTGTGTTTACAACAGCTGACCGTTCTTCTCTCTCAGCGGGGAACGATCGCTGGTGTCAGGCGGCAATCAGAGCCGCCTGCCTGCTGCATCGGCTTCCCTGCTTACGAGCGGGGGCGGGAGGGCGCCGCCGGTGGCTCACACTCACCCCCTAGCCTCCTGCGCGCGACCGACTTATAGTTACGGCGGTTCACGCAGGAGCAGCTGTCTGCTGCAGTATATCTGCGGTGGGCGGTCATAAAGCGGTTAAGGAAACATTAGGTGCTTCACTCTGTAAGCTGCAATAGTTACTGAATTATTAATTTCCAAAGAGTTATAATCTTTTTTCTGGAATTAGGCAGGTGTGAACCTCAGAAGGGGATCATTTGGCTCCTTGAAGATTCATTTTAACCAATTCAACCCACAGTGTTTAGTATGATCTAAAATACTCAACTGATAATGGATAAAAGTTTTCCTTTATGACGGAACCAAAACACAAAAAAAAAAAAAAAAAAAAAACACTATACATTTCCTACAGAAAACATATCATACAATAGCCAAATTTAAACAGGGTGAATTATTCTGGAACAATGACCTTGTGCGAGCTGCGAATGACAGCGCCAAACAGCCAGACAAGAAGAAGCAATTGAAATAAGTAAGTTGCTGGCATATTATTTAATTTGAATAGATGGGCAGAGAGGAGAGCTGCAGGCTGGATTGTCTTGTGTCTGACAGTGAGAATTGAGACGGACAGCTTTATTATGGGGCACGCGCGATTTGCCCATTCAGTCTCCAGTAGAGATGTAGTGGGGGCCACATAATTAATACCGGCTCCCGCAGATCCTGGACGTGTGCCAGCATTGTCTCCTCTGTGCTAATGTACAAGCACTATAGCCCCCTTTATCACGGGCTTCCTCTAGAGGAAACACTCTACAAATCTGCTAATCCCAAACATAACTCCACAAAAGAGGAAATTGCAAAGCTATACACAGGCTAGCCCTAAACGTGAGACAACGGCCTGACGAATAAATGATTGCAAGTCAATTGTTTATTGAAGGAGGATCGTTTATATGAAAGACCTTACAGAGGGGTCACCAGAAATATTGAAATACATGAAAATGTAAGTTGGTGTTAGATTGGGAACTGACTGCATTCCTATGGGTACTCTGCAACCTACGCAAAAGCTCCTGATCAACCAATCATATGTGTTAAAATGAATTGTGCAATATAGATTTTCCCAAAATTTTCCTAAATAAGGTGACCCCTGAAGCTAGGTATGTTTGCTCTGAGTGTAAACATGCATGGTTAGACATGCATGGTTAGACTCTGCAAAGAAACCAATCAGCTTCCAGGTTTTATTATCAAACCCTAATTGAACAAGTTGAAGTTACATAGTTACATGGTAGTTGAGGTTGAATAAAGACAATAGTCCATCCAGTTCAACCTGTGTAGGTGTGTGTGGCCATAATCATCTCTCATAACCCTGAATGTTCTGATCCTTGAGATGTACGCCTAAGAGTCTTTTGAAAGCAACCATACTTCCCGCAGAAACCACCTCTTGTGGTAGAGAATTCCACAATCCTGTAGCCCTAACAGTAAAGAACCCCCTGCGTTGCCTGAGGTTGAAACGCTTCTCCTCTAATCGCATTGTATGCCCTCGAGTCCTCATGCAATGCTTTCGACTGAATAGCTTTTTTCCTATGCTGAGATCACCATCGAGGTATTTATAAATTGCTATCATGTCCCCTCTCAGGCGTCTCTTCTCCAGGGAGAATAAATTAAGCGACTGCAGACGCTCTTCATAATTAAGGTCCTCCAATCCCCTAATTAGTTTAGTTGCCCTTCTCTGGACTCTCTCCAGCTCCAACACATCCCTCCTGAGGACTGGCGACCAGAACTGGACAGAATACTCCAGATGTGGTCGGACCAGAGTTTTATAAAGTGGGATACTATATAGTAGGATTATAGTTTTATCTCTGGAATATATCCCTTTCTTTATGCATGCTAATATTCTGCCGGCTTTGGCAGCTGCCGCTTGACATTGCATGCTATTGCCTAGTCTATCCTCTACCGAAACTCCCAGATCTTTCTCCATTTTTGATTCCCCCAAAGGTTCCCCCCTAAAGTGTATTGTGCTTTTATGTTTTTAGTCCCCAAGTGCAAAACCTTACACTTCTCCACATTAAACCTCATTTGCCATGTCGTTGCCCACTCTGTTATTTTGTCCAGGTCATTCTGTAGGATATCTGCTTCATGCCATGCAGTTATTGCCCTGCCCAATTTTGTGTCATCTGCAAAAACTTATATAGAACTACTGATTCCCTCCTCAATGCTGTTTATGAATAAATTAAACAGGGATGGTCCCAGGACTGAGCCTTGGGGGACCCCACTTACCACCTCAGACCAGTGTGAGTATGCGCTATTTATTACCACCCTTTGGACACACCCTTTTAGCCAGTTCCGTATCCAAGAGCAAACCCTGCGGTCGATGCCTGCAGACCTTATTTTATAAATTAAGCGCTTGTGGGGAACTGTATCAAACGCCTTAGCGAAATCCAGGTACACCACATCCACTGGTCTCCCCCTATCTAGCTCACAGCTCACCTCCTCGTAGAATGTTAAGAGATTGGTTTGACAAGAACGCCTATTTGTAAACCCATGCTGATTACTGCTGATGATGTTGTTGTCTTTAGCAAACGCCACAATATAGTCCCTTATCCCCTCCAGAAGTTTACATACTATCGATGTCAGACTGACAGGCCTATAATTTCCTGGGACATGGCTCTGCCCTTTTTTGAAGATCGATATCACGTTAGCTTTCCTCCAATCCCCTGGTACATTTCCTGTCATAATACTGTCAGCAAAGATCAGGAACAGTGGTCTAGATATAGTCTTACTAAGTTCTTTGAGTACTCTTGGATGTACGCCATCCGGGCCTGGTGATTTATTTGTGTTAATTTTTTCCAGCCTTTCCCTGATTTTACCCTCTGTTAGCCATAGCGGCAAGTCCTGTGTATTACTACTAACCATACAGTCATGGTCAGTGTACCCCTCCTTTTCCTGTGTAAAGACTGAGGAGAAAAAAGCATTCAGCACGGTTGCTTTTTCAGTGTCCTCTGTAACCATCCGCCCACCATTGTTAATTATGTGTGCAATATGCTCTGCCCTAGTTTTTTTGCTGTTGATATATTTAAAGTATTTCTTTGGGTTCTTTTTACTATCCTCCACTATTTGTCTCTCAAAGTTGATTTTAGCCATTTTGATTTTGTATTACTTTTCTTATTTGCCTCCTTGTATTGCTCGAAAGCCGATACTGTGCCCTCTGATTTATATTTCTTGAAGGCCATTTTTTTACCCCTAATACATTTTTTAACATTACGGTTTAGCCAACCAGGTTTGGCTTTGTCTCTTCTAAATGTATTTCCCATAGGAAAGCACTGTGAGATGCATTTGTTTAATATGTTCCTAAAGCATTCCCATTTTTCTTCTGTGGTCAGTGTTCCCAAGGTTTGGTCCCAGTTTACCCTTTCCATCATTGAGCACAATTTGGGAAAGTTTGCCCTTCTGAAGTTTAGGTTTCTTATGTTCCCCTCTTGCCTTGTTATATTGTTATTTACGCTAAATGTGATCATCCTGTGATCGCTAGAGCCCAGGTAGTCCTGGACTCCTACCTCCAAGATTAGGTCTGGATCATTAGTGATCAATAGATCCAGCACTGCATTTTCTCTAGTAGGAGAATTCACCAACTGAGACATGTAATTATCCTGTAAGGTTTCCATGAAGAGACGGCCTTCTGTGAGTGTGTAGTCCCCTCTTCCCAGTCAATGTCGGGATAATTGAAGTCCCCCAATATGATGACTGATCCCAGTTTTGCCACTTTACCCAACAGTGATGTAAAGTTAGAAGCTGATTGGCTATTATGCAGAGCTGCCCCATATTTTGCACTCTCCAGTTATATTAAATCAATCCCATTGGTGTTGATTTACTAGGGGGAAATAATGGGATTTTTGTACTTAACGTAAAATCCATTTCTCTGAGTTCGGCGGACACAGCGCTCCATAAATCATAACTACTGAGTTATATTGCTTCCTCCAGGAATAGGATTTGGCAGAACAAAAAACACCTGGCTACACCCATGGACTGCCCTCAGCTGGTATATAACCCCCTCCCTGCTCTAGGTAATTAGTTTAGTAGTAAGCAGTATTAGAAATATCAGAACTCCAGTCAGCATCAATAGATGATCCAGCAGCCAACAATAGACCCCTCACTCAACAGTAGATCCCCCCCAGCAATAATCCCTCCCTCAGCAACAATATATCCCCCAGCAGCCAGCATCAATAGACCCTCCAGCACACAACAGCCCCCCTTACCATTGTATACATTCAGTGCTGGAGGTGCCAGAAAAGCCTTGCATGTGCACATAACCGCATTCATTCTTTGTTTGTAATATCTGCCCTGAGGTCAGTTTAAAGTAAACTCTCCTCTTGAAAATGCTTGCTGCCTGGCTGTGATGTTGACTCTCTAACTTCAATACTTTAAGTGAGTGACACAGTATACAGATCAGGACTTCTGAATGTTTTACACATGGCTGAGGAACCTGCAGAGTGCAGAGGCTCAGGTGTTGAAAAAGGCATTGACCATTGAACAAAAAAAACCCTATTCCGCTTCCGAAATGACCAGACTACACATTTTTTGGAGTCGAATGACCAAAGCAACCTTTTTATTACAATAACCAATAAAATACAGTAATAAAGAGAACAAAATTTATGCATATATTACAGCCATTACACTGCCTCAGGGACTAATTAACTACTTACTTACTACCAGATACAACCCTATTATAATCCAGATGTTACCAACATATTAATAGGTAGGGACACTCATATCATAGATGGGCCCAACCTATAATTCTCCACCATTTTAAACCAGCACTGCCTTCAAAAACCCAAAAGACCCCCTGCCAGCTGCCATAAGGAAACAAGGAGAGCAAGCCACTGCTCTAGGTGAGCGGTGTAGTCCAAAGGACTGGGTGGACTGGATGCTCGTGTCCGTGAACATAGGATCAAAAAAATAAAGAAATTGGCTGCACACCATCACCAGTCCAACAGGTTTATTGAGACATGTAAATTAACTGCCACCAGGACAATGACACAGAGAATGGATGGAGGTTGATGCATTTCACGCGGACAATGGGCTTCTTGAAGAAGCATGATGTGAGTGTGAAATGCGTCAACCTCCATCCATTCTCTGTGTCCTTGTCCTGGTGGCAGTTTATTTACATGTCACAGTAAGCCTATTGGACTGGTGGTGGTGTGTTGCCAATTTCTTTCTTTGATCCGTTGACAAAAAATAAACAAACCCAGAAAACAAATAAGTCAAATAAAAACATAACTAAACTCCCCCAACCCACCATATTTCCTTTAGCACTGCAAAAACAGTAAGCTCCCACCAACCAAAATAAAACAAGGAAGGGAGGGTGGAAGAAAATGGTCTGATGTGTCACAAGCTCCGACTGAGCTCCGACAAGCTTCCCTCTCCTCTTTACCCCTTATAGGACAACACCCTTTGCCCTAGACCAGTGGTCTCCAAACTGCGGCCTGAGGGTCAGATACGGCCCTTTACTTGCTTTTATCTGGCCCTTGGGGCAATAATTCATTCACTGACACCAATGAAGGGCACAATTCCTCCCAATAACACCAACGATGGGGCACAATTCCTACCAATGACATCAACGATGGGGCACAGTTCTCCCAATGACACAAACAATGGGGCCCAATGAGACCAATGGTGGGGCACAATTTATCCCAATGACACTAATGATAGGACATTTTGTACTCCCACTGGCCAATGTCCGGCCACCCCTAAAGTCTGAAGGACAGTAAACTGGCCCTTTGTTTTGAAGGTTTGGAGACCACTGCCAATCACTCCAATCCGGTAAGCTTGCTACCGATTTCAAAATATTAACCCACTAACCCTCCGCCTCTTCTGCACGCCCCAGTCATGCTGATCCTCCTCCTAGTTCCACTTTATCCAGGCCATTACTTACTATACTGCCTAATCTCTGACTCTGAACATGTTTAAGGCAGTCCATCAACATAACAATAGCCAGCTAACAAACAATTTCAAAAGAAATTGAAAGCTGGCATAGCAGGTTTACTTTAAATGTATATTTTCTGTCTTGCTGAGATGGATAACTAAACATTAAAAAAAAAAAAAGGGCAGAAAAATGCACCTTTCCCGGAGAAAATCCTGCTCCCCGTTCCCTCCAGTGTGGTCATATGACTAAACACTCAGACCTTTGGTCAAATCTACTCTGCTGGACCTGAATGATGATCCTCTTCTTCAAAAAGAGATCTCATAACTAAAAGGCCAAGGCTTCTGATCATGTGAGCAGTACTGGAGGGAATCAGAGACAGCATGTTTCCCTGCAAGGAAAGCTGTCAGCCTTTTTTTTTTTTTATTCTTTATCTATCAATCTCAAAAGACTGTTAGCGCAGATTCTCTTTGGGTTGACTTTAAATTGATATCAGCAGGGTATAAAATTGAATCTCCAGCTCACTGGCCATCTTACCTTCACATTTTCAGGATGCAGCCCTCCAGGGTGTTTATCCATGTACTGACATAAATCTGTGTGCTGCAATACAAGCAAAACCAACACAGAATTATTCTTTATGTAGCTCAGACACAAAAAAGCAAACTTACATAAAACAACGCATTTCAACAAGCATGGAAAAATGTTTATTCGTGTGTATCTTTACATAGCAGAGCCAGGTTTGTAGTGTGTAGTCACTAGATAACCAATTGTTACTTGTATTATTCTGTATCTTCCCCTAAAGTATTTCAAACATAGCTCCCAACTGTCCCTGATTTCGAGGGACTGTCCCTGATTTTGAGGGGCTGTCCCCAGAGTTGTATAAAGTACTTAAAACCCATACTTGAGTAAAAGTACAAGTGCTCGATCAAAAAGTGACTTGAGTAGAAGTGGAAGTGCTCGATTAAAAAGTGACTTGAGTAGAAGTACTAAAGTATTCAACATTTTTTGTACTTAAGTATTGCAAGTAGTGTTTTTTTAAATTTTGCTACTAAAGTACTGAAAGTAAAAGTACAAGTACTGTGTTATGTAGTTATTAAAGAAAGAAGTCAAAAGTTTGAACATCATATTGTTTTTTATTATTTCAAATGCAGCTTTTATTTATACATACAGTAGCTTTTATTTTCGTATGCGCTGATAATACACATGTTTTGAGCTTCATGAAACCTGCCATCTACTGTTCTGGCAGTGGTAATTTTTATAATAGTAACGAGTAACTATGCAGCACAAAAAAATATATCGGAGTAGAAGTATTGAAATCATCGAAAAAATGTAGTGAAGTAAAAGTGGAAGTAGGAGAAAAAAATTCTACTCCAGGAAAGTACAGGTACCGCCTTTTCGGTACTTAAGTACAGTAGTGAAGTAGTTCTACTTAGTTACTATACATCTCTGGCTGTCCCTGATTTCGAGGGGCTGTCCCTGATTTCGAACAAAGTCCCTCTGTCCCTCTTTCCTCCTCATTTTGGTCTGATCTATATATTTCTATATAAAATGCATTTTTTAGCTTTCAAAAAGTGTTTCCCAGTGCTAAACCTTTCATCCAATTTCTAAATTGCTACATTTGTAAAATTCAAAAGCCGGTTTAAGGAAAAGGAGTGGTAAAAAATAAAAATAAAAATAATAATGCTGGGTTTAACTAATCTTTTTTTGTAGAATTCTCCTTTAAGGGGCGTGGCAGGGGGGGTGTTTTATGCCTTTATACTTTTGCTAATAGGTGTCCCTTGTTCTCATCTCAGAAAGTTGGAAGGTATGTTTTAAAGGCTGATTTTTTTTTGTTTTTTAACCGCTTGCCGAGCGCCCGCCGCAGATTTACTGCGGCAGGCTGGCTTGGCTGCGCGAACCAACATAGGGGTACGTTGGCTTGCGGGAGCAGTCCTGGGGACAAACGCACACCGATGGTAGCGCGCGCCTGTCCCCACTAGGCAGCAGAGATGCTGATGCATGGGATCGGCGCCACTGATTGCTGCTGGGCACCCGCGATCGCTCCCTGAGGGAGGACACAGCCAGCTGTTCTTCTCTCTGAAATGATCACAGAGTGCCTGTGATCCTATATAGGATCACAGTGTCTCTATGGTAATTTCACAAGCCCGTTCCCCCACAGTTAGAAAACACTCCCCTAGGCTCACATTTAACCCTTTGATCACCCCTAGGTTAACCCCTTCCCTGCCAGTGTCATTATTACAGTAAACGTGCATATTTTTAGCACTGATTATTGTAGTAACAAGTGTCAAAAATGTCAGTTAGGGGGTCCGATCTGTCCGCCGCAATGTCCCAGTCCTGCTAAAAATAGCAGATCACCACCATTACTAGTATAAAATAAATAAATAAAAATGACAACTCTTTCCCCTAGTTTGTAGACTTAATAACATTCGCACAAACCAATCAAAATACGTTTATTGTGGGGTTTTTTTTACTAAAAGTATGTAGCAGAATACAAATTAGCCTAAAAGGATGAAAATTTTAGATTTTTTCCTTTTTTTGGGGGGGGGGGGAGGGTATTAATAGCAGAATGTAAAAAAATATTGTTTTTTTTTCAGTATTGTCGCTATTTTTTCAGTTATAGCACAAAAAAAAAAAAAAAAAAAAAAAAAATCGCACAGCTGATCAAATAAGACCAAAAGAAAGCTCTATTTGTGGGAAAAAAAGGACATCAAATTTATTTGGGTACAGTATTGCACGACCTCGCAATTTCCAGTTAAATTAACGCAGTGCCAAATCGCACAAAATGGCATGGTCATTAAGGGAACAAATCATTTCGGTCCAGAAGTGGTTAATAACAAACATGTTATACTTACCTGGTCTGTGCAGTGGTTTTGCACAGAGCAGCCCCGATCCTCCTTTTCTGGGGTCCCCTGCCAGTGTTCCTTGCCCTCCTTCCTGCCGAGTGCCCCCATAGCAAGCAGCTTGCTATGGGGGGCTCCTAAGCAGCTGCTCTGTCTGTCCATTCAGACACAGAGTGTTGCTCGGCCACAACCCCACTCTCTCCTCATTAGATCACTGGCTGTGATTGACAGTAGTGGGGACCAGTGGCTCCTACTGCTGTTTCAGCTAATGAGGACACAGGGATTCTGGTGAGCCGCAGCTCTCGTGCACAACACTGGTTCAAGATAGGGCTCAGGTAAGTATTAGGGGTGCATGACGGTAAAAAACCTTGAGCCTTTACAACCACTTTAAATTGTTATAATAATTATGTTTTTTTTTTTCTTTCAGGAATAACGTTATTTCAAATTAATTACTTGTATTCTCTCCCTGTACAACAGAAGTGCCAAGCTGAACAGTTATCCTAATTCTTATCCAAATTCAGTGCTGATGGCAGACACTCCTTTATGCCATGTATTTGGAATATTCTGTATTCCCATCCTTAAAGAATGTTACCCCAACATGTCATATTCCTGATATGTGCCTGTTGTACTGTTGTAAAAAGTATCCTGTTCTTTCTTCCGCTTCCTTAGTGTGAACTACCTTGTGTCCATGCCAGTCCCTCTGCTTTCCTATTGCAAGCTGACCATGCTAGCACAGCCTGCTTTTCCTCCAATGGCCAAGATTTGTGTCTGCACAGCCATTGATTGGGAAGATCAGTGTAATGCAGTTTCTCCATCCCCAACCCTTAAAGTAGTTGTTAACCCACTCTGCTAACTTCAAATAATCCTGTGTGTTTCCTAATGATAGGTGCTCCTGTCTCTGTGTTTTATAATGAAAGCGTCGGCTATACCTGATTTTCATAGCGCCACTCAGCGTTCACGTGACCGGCCGGCTCTCTCCTCTCCCTGTCTGACAGTTGCAGCGTGTGGGGGGCCGAGATTCCCTCGCTGAAGTCATGTGGGATGAGAGAGCCAGCCGGTCACGGGAGCACTCTGAAATCAGCTATAGCCAGCATATTTTTTATAAACACAGAGACAGGAGCACCTATCATAAGGAAACACACATGATTATATATGATATTAAAATTACTTTCAGCAGCAGGAGGGGAGGGGGCAGGCACTTGACACAGAGCAGACAGGCAGAGAGGGGAGGGGGGAGAGAGGACAGAAGAGGACAGGAGGGCTGCAGATGACGGAGGCACATAAACTGACCACAGTGTTTTTTTGCAAAGGGATTTGGGTTTTTTTTGCCCGGAGTTGGGTTTTACTTTTTTAAAAATGCAAGATTCCAAAACAATTAATTTGGATAGGGAGAGAGGAGCACCCAGTGTTGAGAGTGATGCCACAGTTTATGGAAGGATTACAATCTTTTGTTGAATATAAAGAGTACAAATTGAGCCAACACATTTCAGAGGATAAGCCTCCCCCTTCTTCAGGCATGTGTAGACGGAGAAGGATTGGCTCTGCGGTAGTACCTGGCTCTCCTGTGAGAGAAGAAAAACATTTGTTTTCACAAGAGACTCACTTACCACCAGGGAGCCCATTCTTCTCTGAAGGGTTAGGCTTATCCCCCGTACTTCGCTAGATCGATTTGTACACTCGTTATTTTCTATAAAAGATTTTAGTTCTTCCATCAAGTGTGGCATCACTGTGGACACTGCTCCTTTCTCCCTGTCCAAATCTTTTTCCCACTATAGCAACATCACAGTTGTACCGGTAAGGTGGCAGCCTATACCTCCAAAGTAAGTAAAACACCACCACCCATCCACGGAACCACCTAGTATTGACTAAGAATAAATCAGTCCAGTGCAGTCTCTAGCTCATATCAATCACAAAACACTTAATTAGGCTTCTTTGTCAAGCTTTATAATAGGACAGAACATTCTTACCCAATAAGATTTTTAATAACTTGTTAGCCAATAAAAAGTATAATTTACCTTCCCACATCAATCTTATTGCAGAGCAATACAGTACAAGACAGAAGCAGTGAGATAGATCATGGACCTCTTCACACACTCTGTATGTGGATGAGGCATGTTTCTGGAATACTACCCTGGGCAACTGGGACTTTTGAAGGCTTTCATTGCTGACTTCTAATGAAATGATATGTCTTCCCATCATGCTGTTCCTTCAAATTGAAGACTTTCTTAGTTACTGACCTGGAACACGAATGGAAATCTACAGCTAAAGGTTAGCAATCTCAGCCTCTGGCATGGAAGGTTTTCTTGATGAGGTCAATGCACTCAAAGGTAATATCCAAGCTACAGGTAGAATTCGGCATGATTATTCCGTCTCCAGCAGAGACCAGTTCAGCCAAGGCTATGATGGTGCCCAGTTTGGTATTTTGAGTTTTCCAATTCAATCTGTTACATTCTGCGACAGACCACCTGGCACCCAGCCTGAACCTTTGAGAAAGCCCATTTGGGCGTTACGAGTTGGGCAGTGACGTAATCACGCTTGGACTGGGTGGAGATGTGTATGCAGAGGATTGTATTGTGAAATGCTTGTTTTTTTCTTCTGAAAGGTGAGTGGATTTTTATATGGAAATAAAAACTTTATTAGCGATTTGAACTATGGTTCTTTCCTCTTGCCTCCTATATTATTGACACCACCCTGAGAGCTGCTGAGAGCCACGGGTTTGGAGTGTACAGCCAGTGGGAGCGGTGCCACTTATAACACCGTAAAGCGCATAAAGACCTCCTTTAATTAGCGAGGTCCATTCAAGCAGGTGTGAAGACACCCATAGGTGAAGGGCACTGTGGTGATCAGAGGCAATTACTGAAGAGTTTCTGGTGTATGGGACTGCACTTTTTTTCACGGACATTGAAACATTTATTGATGGACTGTATATATATATATATATATATATATATATATATATATATATATATATAAAGAATGGACTCAGGTAAATGTATTATATATATATAGATGATTTTTACACTGTTTTCAGATATTTATTTATGCACTATCATTTCAATGCATTTTTTTAAAGTAAACTCTGACTATATAGCTGAATATTGCACCCAAGAACTGGACAACACTAGCTTAGGTGCAAACTGGAACTAACTTTATTGTAAATTCACACAGAATACTACACAAAATCAGGTAAGAGCTTGATCACATTATCCTAAAACAATGCAAATAGTAAACAATATCATTAGCGCATCTACGGAACAGCCAACAGCTACCAGTGATCTAATTATCAGGAAGCCAATTAGGAACTAGTCACCTAGACAAGCCTAGGTGACTCAGGTCACTGCTTAACCAGACAATGATTTGATTGTTCAGGGATCCCAGTGATCCCACCCCACCTCAGACTGTCCAGCCAACAGTCTCTGAGACAAAATTCATACAATGTTCCAACCGTCTAAAAAAAGTAGAATTCATTTATCTTCATAGATTTCTTGAGGGATTTTGTTGATAAATATTTCTGTCCCAAGTAGAGAAGCTCATCAAACTCAGTGTGCAGGAGGGCCACCATATTTTCTCTGACCATTCGCCTGTACAAGATTAATATTACACCTTTCCATCCACTCTAAAAGGAAGCTTTATTTTCTTTATTCAGAGAATTAATCCAAGCTTCGCTCTCAGCGTTTCATCATTTTGTTCTCCTTAGGCATAGGAAAATAGGCTGTCCAAGGTATTTAGTAAGAGGCATTGTGGGTTTTTTGAAGTTGTAATTTTTTGTCATAATTGTTTGGAAAATGAAGAAATTAAGAAAAAAAAAAAAAAAAAAGTTTCACATTTTTTGGGGTTTTTTTTTTTTTTTTATATACGGTTACCAGTGCAGTACAGTGTCATCATATAACTGGTGTGGCGTTAATCAGGGACACTGACTGGGGACAGTACGAAAAAAAAAAGTTTTAATTTTTTTTTTTTCACATTTTTTTTCTTTTTTTTACGATTTTTTATTTTTTTTAACACACTGTGACTAGAGCAATATGTTACTATAGTAACATTGTACTTCTCTGGGGATTTTTTTTCACACTTTATGTTTGCTAATATAGCAATGTATTACAATGCTATAAGCAAGCATTTTACTGAATGAAACTGATTCATTCAGTCTGTTTTGTTGTAATTAGCTTTGATTGGTCAAAGCTAATCCCATGGTGCAGATGGGCTGTGATTGGCCCTGTCTGAATCATGTGATCAAATCGACCAATCACAGCTAACCACACATTTGTACACATTGAATAGCTTGAAAGGAAGCCATCCATTGTGTACAACTATAATGTGACCTGCTGTGATAGTTCATGGCGGTCAAATGATACCGCAGTGAGCCGGTACTCTGATCGATCATTAGCCATGTCCTGTGGACGCAGCCGGTGACAGATTGTGGCGATGCGTGGCCCAGTGATTGGCCCATCCTGACAGGACGTCATATGATGCTCAGTCAGGATTGGAGAGCCACCGTCTGGCTGTCATTTTGCTATAGGCTGGGTGGCTAGTGGTTAATATAAAACTTACATGTAGTTTCCTTTAAATGTTTTTCAAAGGTTCGAATCCCAACCACGGCACTACCTGCCTGGAGATTGCATGTTCTCCGTGTGTCTGAGTGGGTTTCCTCCGGATACACTGGTTTCCTCTTACACTCCAAAGACATGCTGGTAGGTTATTTGGATCCTGTCTAAATTGGCCCTAGTGTATGAATGGGAGATAGGGACCTTTTGTCGGTTCCTTGAGGGCAGGGACTGATGTGAACGTACAATATATGTAAAACCCTGCGTAAATGGACGTCGCTATACAAGTACCTGTAATAAATAAAAAATAAATGTGCCATTTATCTCGGTGTGATTACGTCATTCACACACAGTTTAGTTGCATTGATGGCACACCGACTGTGCCACGAATGGGTACAGCGATATGCGTTCTCACGTGATTCTTACTCCCTGGCATTGCAGCTCAGTCCCTGAGATCACCTAGGATCTTCTCTATCTGAAACCCTAAGTGACTAGACTTGGCTGTATCCTACCCAGCATTTGCATTATTGCCATGATAATGTGATAGAAAGGTGGAGGAAGTTTGGGGAACATCATCAGGAGGCTCCCCTAAAGATGGCACTGGCTTCAGCATCATCAGAAAAAATAAAACATCAGATGCAATAAATGTAAGGACACTCCAATGATGCTGTAACATACAGTGCCTTGAAAAAGCATTCATACCCCTTAAAATTTTTTAACAGGGGCGTAACTACAGGGGTTGCAGGAGTTGCAATTGCAACCGGGCCCTATGCTCCAGGGGGCCTGTGCGGCTCCTCTGTACACCTGTATAGGAGGGGTGGGGGGGCAGCATGTAGAGAAATCAGTGTCCTCCTGTAGCTGCAGGAGGATAATGGAGGAGATTGGTTCCTCTGTATGCTGCCGCCGCCACTCCTCCTATCCAGTTCACCTGTGTTCTGCTGTCTCTGGTCCCCTGTGTGCTCGCCTGGTTCCCCTCCCCCCCCCCTTCCTTCCTTTTCTGAATGGACAGAGTCATAGTCAATGACATTGTAAAAAAAAAAATAATACAATTAAAATACCAAAAAATAAAAACTACTGACACCAGTGGGTGAACTTCCAGGATCGCAAAGGTCACACTTGCGACAGGGCCCTGGCATTCCACCACTGTGGGGAGGCCCCAAGATGGCAGGAAGGGGGCCCACTGCAGAACTTGGGAAAGGGTCCTGCTATGGGACCGTAATAAAGGGCCCCGCAACGAGAGTGAAGAGCCCCAGGCTTGAAGGGAAGGGCCCTGGCCAGGGGTCCGAGGGGCCCTTCATGGTTTCTTGCATCGGGGCCCTGAAGGTTCTAGTTATGCCTCTGATTTTTAACATTTGGTCATGTTACAACCAAAAATGGTAATGAATTTTATTGGGATTTTATGTGATAGACCAACACAAAGTGGCAAGTAATTGTGAAGTAGAAGGAAAATTATAAATGGTTTTCAAAAATTTTAATATGTGAAAAGTGTGGCATGCGTTTGTATTCAGCCTCCTTTGAGTCAATACTTTGTAGAACCCCCTTTCACTGCATTTACAGCTGCAAGTCTTTTTGGGGATGTCTCTACCAGCTTCACACATCTAGAGAAAGTGACATTTTTGCCCAATATTCTTTGCAAAATAGCTTAGGCTCTGTCAGATTGGATGGAGAGCATCTGTGAACAGCAATTTTCAATTCTTGCCCCAGAGTCTCAATTGGATTAATGTCTGGACTTTGACTGGGCCATTCTAACACATGAATATGCTTTGATCCAAACCATTCCATTGTAGCTCTGGCTGTATGTTTAGGGTCGTTGTCCTGCTGAAAGGTGAACCTCCTCCCCAGTCAGTCTCAAGTCTTTTGCAGACTCTAACAGGTTTTCATCTAAGATTGCACTGTATTTGGCTCCATCCATCTTCCCATCAACTCTGACCAGCTTCCCTATCCCTGCTGAAGAAAAGCATCCCCACAACATGATGCTGCCACCACCATGTTTCACGATGGGGATGGTGTGTTCAGGGTCGTTTTCCGCCACACATAAAATTTTGCTTTTTGGCCAAAAAGTTAAATTTTTGTCTCATCTGACCAGAGCACCTTCTTCCACGTTTGCTGTGTCCCCATATGGCTTCTCCCAAACTGCAAACGGGACTTCTTATGGCTTTCATCTTGCTACTCTTCCATAAAGGCAAAATTTGTGGAGTGCACAACTAATAGTTGTCCTGTGGACAGATTCTCCCACCTGAGCTGTGGATCTCTGCAGCTCCTCCAGAGTTACAATGGGCCTCTTGCCTGCTTCTCGGATTAATGCTCTCCTTGCCCGGACTGTCAGTTTAGGTGGACGGCCATGTCTTGGTAGGTTTGCAGTTGTACCATAATCTTTCCATTTTCGAATGATGGATTGAACAGTGCTATGTGAGATGTTCAAAGCTTGGGATATTCTTTTTATAATTAACCCTGCTTTAAACTTTATCCCTGACCTGTCTGGTGGGTTATTTGGCCTTCATGATACGGTTTGTTCACTAAGGTTCTCCAACAAACCTCTGAGGTCTTTACAGAACAAGAAAACAACAAGAGAAGGGCGCACCGACCTTGTGGATTACTACTAAAAAAGTTTATCAAAATCAAAGAAGGTAGCGTACAATATACTCAACCTTGTAAGGTTGTGAGGACACCATTACGCTATCCAGCAGTAGAGAAGTGTCCTAGAAGCGAGTAGTCCCTATTTCCTACACGCTTGTACATATCCTATGTTTGTGAGTATATTGTACGCTATCTTCTTTGATTTTAATAAACATTTTTAGTGGTAATGCACAAGGTTGGTGTGCCCTTCTCTTGTTGTTTTCTTGTAGTGTTTTTTGGATACCCTTGGTCCTGAGGAGGGCAGCAAGACCACTTCATTTGTGCCTAAAAAAACACCTAGATCATTTACCTTTCTGCACACCACTCGAACGCAGGAGAGATACTGTTTTTTGGGCTTTACAGAACAGCTGTATTTATACTGAGATTAAATTACACACAGGTAGCCTCTATTTACCAATTTGGTGACTTCTGAAGACAATTGGTTCCACTAGAGCAGGGGTCCTCAAACTACGGCCCTCCAGCTGTTGCAGAACTACACATCCCATGAGGCATTGTAAAACTCTGACAATCACAGACATGACTAGGCATGATGGGAATTGTAGTTCCTGAACAACTGGAGGGCCATAGTTTGAAGACCCCTGCACTAGAGTTTAGTTAGGGGTATCAGAGTAAAGGGGGCTAAATACAAATCCATGCCACACTTTTCAGATATTTGTAAAACATTTTGAAAACCATTTATCATTTTCCTTCCACTTCACAATTATGTGCCACTTTGTGTTGGTCCCAATAAAATGCATTGACATGCGTTTTTGGTTGTAACATGACAAAATGTAGAAAATGTCAAGGGGTATGAAAACTTTTTCAAGGCACTGTATCTGGTTAGATTGTAATATGAATTGCAGTGCGGATTTGTGTTTACCAGTAATGGGGACTACTGAGTTTACCACTGCTTTAAAAATATTAAAAATTACTTTTGAAATCACATTAACATATTAAAGCTTTTTTTTGAGTTTTTAGTGACTGTATTTAGAAATTGGTGTTAAATTGTATTAACGGACCTTCTGAAATCCTAGCACAATACAATATCTCCATCTATGTAATACAGATATCTATTGGCCGTACATATGTGACTACACAGTATTAATACCTTAGCATTATATTTCCATTTCCAAATGACTTTTTCTTATATTAGTTATATTATTTACACACATCTGAAAAATGTCTTCATTTGCTTATACATTCTAGGATTTGAGCATTATTGAAATTCAAGCTCGGGGGGGGAAATGTGAAAATGGGATGAAGCACGAAGGTCTGGCCCAACAGGGAATTGGACTCATGACTAAGGCTTTTGGTGAGGGGAGCAATTTCCTGCTCGGCACGAAGGATGAAAGCGCTGTAATCTGGAGCTGAGAATGAAGAGCTTTCACCACTTCACAAAGCAAAATTAAAGGAGAAATTTGCAACATTCCAACGGTGGCTGCGTGACACCGAGCAGAGGTGAACAGATGCAAAGACAAGGCAGATTCTCCAAAAAACTGATACTTTAGGTGAAAATTACATTTTCTTCAATTGTAATAACAAAATGGTGTTAAAACGTAAAAAGTCCACTTTTGTTGGTGATCAATGTACAAGAATTTCAAGGATTTTAAGAAACTGTTGCAGATTTCTACCTGTTTCTGCTCTAAAAAAAAAACTGTTTGTTTCACCATGTCTTTTGCAGATTGATTCTGAATGGGAGGGGGGTCCAGCTGGAGCACTGTACACTTTTTTGAGAAAAGCTGCAGTGCCTGCATCCCTTTAGAAGTATTTAACCCTTGGGGGTATCTCAACAAAACTGAAATTCCTATTGCAGAGGATGCCTAAAATTGACTTGCAACTTAGTGCAGACTTCTGGGAAAATCACTGAGCCAATCAAGCAGGAAATTACATTTTGGGGTGCATATTGTTTTACTTCTTTCACAGAAAATGTAAATGCCTACCGTTCGAAATGGAAAGGTCACTTTTTATCTACACGATATTACCAAAAGTATTGGGATGTCTGCATTTGCAGACACATGAACTTTAATGGCATCCCAGTCTTAGTCCAGAGGGTTCAATATTGAGTTGGCCCACCCTTTTCAGCTATAACAGCTTAAACCACTGACACCACAATACCCACTCCACCAAATAATTTGGTCCACTGCACAAAGCAAGGTCCATAAAAACATGGATGAGCAAGTTGCGGAGAAGGAACTTGACTGGCCTGCACAGAGTCTTGACCTCAACCCAATAGAACACCTTTTGGAATGAATTAGAGAGGAGACTGTGAGCCAGGCCTTCTCATCCTCATCAGTGCCTGACCTCACAAATCCGCTTCTAGAAGAATGGTCAAACATTCCCATAGACACACTCCTAAACCTTGTCGACAGCCTTCCCAGAAGAGTTGAAGCTGTTATAGCTGGAAAGGGTTGGCCAACTTAATACTGAACTCTACGGACTAAAAGTGGGATTCCATTAAAGTTCATGTGCGTGTAAAGGCAGGCGTCCCAATACTTTTGGTAATATTATGTATGTTAAATTACAATATGGTTTGTGTAGCAATGAATATGGCATTTTATTTTTTGCGCTTTTTTTCCCACAAAAGTGGAGTTGTCCTTGAAAAAAAAATTTAAAATGAGAATTCTGAACTGAATAGGGGAAGTCTGTAAGTAGCAAACTAAATGCTATTCTGATGGGGTTCAGATGTACTTTAGGATGCGAGATCAGCCTCTCTCAACCTATTTTTCCTGAAGGAACCCTTTATATAATATTCAGGTCTTAGGGAACCCCATTCTAAAATGAGTCACTTACCGACCGCCCAACGACTATATACGTCGCTCGTTTGATGCTAAATAGATAGATAGCTGCCATAACCCCAGTATTTTTTTTAAATGGTGGGCGGTCGGCTTTCAGATAAGGGTGGTTCCAGAGGCAGATTCGCCCCTTACGGTGTGGCAAAGGAGGTGCCCCCTCCCGCCGCGTCCTGGCCATTTTCCCCGATAACCGGACCCGCCGGCAGTGGGGAAAACGATCCGGTCCCGGATCCTCTGAGACAGGAAGTCGAGTAAGGGCAAGATGGCCCCCACTGGACTCTATGGTCTTGGAGGACCAAAGCGACATGAAACGTTGTTGCCTAGCAACCGGTTTAAAGGGCCGATTTTTTTTCAGCAATTTTGGTTTTCTTTTTTTTAGTGTAGTTGTGAGGCCCAGATATAAGGGGGGGGGGGGCTGGTGAGAAATGCATCCACGGTGCACTCGGAACAACTGGAGTCCAAAGGTGCTTAGCAAAGCGAATGAGATCAAATCATGCCAGAGCTAGATGCTGGGTAGACAACATGGAGTCGAGGTGACATGTGTGCTCCTTCTCCCGGCAGTGGGTTCAACTCTTTCTCACCAGCCCCCCTTATATCTGGGACATTAACATCTATATAGACCCTACTTCATGAATATACAGAACCGGTTGGGTTCAACTCTTTCCCTGTTTTTAATGCAGCAAGCTTTCTGTTAACCTGATGTGCAACCAACCATAACAATACTCCAGAGTTATCCCTGATGAAGAGGTGACAAACCTCGAAACGCGTTGGGTACTTTATCTGGATTGGATGGTTGAGTTCATTAACCTTGCACATGTTACTTATTGCTTGCCAAAGTGTTTTTATTTAGACATTATTATTGTGTTTTGTGATTTGTATCTATGTAATAAATAAATACATTTTAAACTTAATTTTTTGATAGTACTACTACATTGTGCCTACAAAGTCCCACCCCCAGGGGAACCCAAATTGTCTATTTACAGTCAAGGGATGTGGCACACCTTTTGAGGACCTTAGCGGGAACACACACAAAGATGCCAGCTTCTGTTTGGTCTGAATTTGCCATGGTCCTGCATATGTGATCAGTGATGATTCCAGCCATTTGAGGCTTGACCGGAGAGCATAAACAACCGTGACCGTTATCATTTACGGCATGCCTTAAATTAACACATTTTGGAAAACCAATAAATCAATGGGTTTAGTACTGCTTTACCTCCTCGCAACAATTACTTGAGGTTCATGGATTTGCCCGGGGAACTCTTTACATGTTCAGGACTAGGACACAGCTAAGCAGCAACAAACCTATTTTGTACATATTAATAATTTGAATATATTCAGCTTCTGGCTGAAACTGGAGTTCTTTAAAGCGACTGTCACTACAGGGTCACTTACTATATAAAAGAAGGCTAACCCTATAAAAAGAAGTGTATCTGTACCTACCATTCTGATGACCTGTCTTGTTGCTTCACTGCTCCCCAGCCACTGCAGGTATTTGAACCTTACAGATGGGTGGAATACCCATTTCCCTACCATGCACAGTGAAGCCTCAAACCAGCTAGTATGTTCTGTAGTGGCGTAACAGGGGGAGGAAAGAATCACTGCAAGCAGCAGATATTCCACCTACCTGAAAGGTTCAAAACAGAAGCTAAGGAATTGGTGGCCAAAAGGGCAGGGCACCAGGCGAGAAGAGAGGTCCTTAGTATCCTATATAGATTAACATTAAAAATGAATGAGCTTTTTTTTTTTTTTTTTTTTTTTTTTTTAACAGGCTGGCCTTATTTTATAAGTGAAAGGGTCACTTTAACAAGCACATCAAAGTGGGGGGAAAAAAAGCGCCCTAGAATAGATATTTAGAGGATAGAAAAAGACATGATTTTCTATTTAAATAAACTGATTTTTGATCTAAGCCAGTCATTTAAATATTTACCCAATAACATGACGGACTTGACCTGGTTATGTAAATCCTGCTAATCGGAGACACCTTTTTGAAAAACCAAAGCAAGCTTTTAATTTAAAAATGTCATTAAAACAGGATTTGTCCCCTTCGCCACGTTAGCCCGAGGCAAGGATTGTATCAAACTGGAAGCCTTTTGGCAGAACACGGTTCACATTAAAAAATATTATAATTAAGAAGCTGAGGTGGTGGAAAAAAAAAAGTCCCACAATTCAAACAGACTGGAACTGACAAGGCAAAATAATTTATAGGGTTCACGTGAAGTGCACTCTACGTTTTTTTTTTTTTCATGAAACACAGAAAAAAAAAATCTACTAGATACCCAGACATTACACAGCTTTTTCTATAATGAACATCATTATTAAGCCAATGTATACAGCGTTCCATAGTGAAAATGCTTATACAGCGTGAGAGGAGGAAAAAAAATTCATTAGAGACACAAAATTTGCGTGTTCCAAGGTAGGTTTAGGATATTAAGGTCTTAAATTAGCCGTTGTGCTCACGGTTCTGCATCTGCTGTTTTTGCAATTGTTAGATGGTCATTAGATGTCATCTCTAGATGCAAGGCAATGATCATTGGTTTAAACACACGGCAACCTCCTAAAGTTTTTCAGTTGAATACACAGAGACGGGTTTATGACGAGACTTTCAGGGGTTCATGTACAAGTTGATTTAATATACAGATTAACAGTTGTTGCAGTGCTCAAAAAGAACAAGCAAGCTTAGCGTAAAAGATTATTATGAAACCAAGACAAAATCTTTCTTGGATCCAGCAAAAATGCTACTTTTAGCTTCCCTTAAAGCAGCAGTAAACCCATTGATTTAACAGTTTAGAAAAAAAGTTACATTTCCGGCATGTCCTGGAAATATAACTGTCACATTAGATGTTCTCTCAACCAAACTGTCAAACCATCCAATGGCTGGTGTCAGAACTGATCACATGTGCAGCACCATGGCAGATGAAGATCAAACAGAGGCCAAGTTGGCAGCTTCCTTGGCTGAAAACAATAGGAAGGTTTACTTCCACTTTAAAGAGAACCAGTCATTGCTCGGCTTATGCTATAAGCTGAATATAGAAATAACTGTACAATCTTACCTATTAACTATATATATATATATACACACATATACACATTCATATACACAAACACACATATACACCGCGGCAGGCTGGCTCGGCTGCACAAATCGAGGTATGGGTACATCGGTTGGCGGGAGTGGTGCTGGGGGGCCAAGCGCGCACCAGTGGCAGCGTGCTCCCACCCCCACTAGGCAGCAGGGATGCAGATTAACGGGGCTAGCGGCCGCGATTGCCGCCAAGCACTCGCGATCACTCCCCCCTGAAAGAGCAGGACTGTCAGCTGTTGTAAACACAGCCGACCGTTCTTCTCTCTGAAATGATCATAGAGCGCCTGTGATCCTTCTATATAGGAACACAGATCTCTATGGTCATTTCACAAGACCATCCCCTATACAATTAGAAAACACTCCCTAGGCTCACACTTAACCCTTCGATCACCTTCTTAACCCCTTCCCTGCCAATGTCATTATGACAGTAATAGAGCATATTTTTAGCACTGATTACTGTAGTAATGTCAAGTAATGTGTCAAAAATGTCAGTTAGGGATCCAATCTGTCCGCCGCAATGTCGCAGTCCCACTAAAAAAAAAAAAAAAAAAAAAAAAAAAAAAATCGCAGATCACTGCCATTACTAGTAAAAAAATAAATAAATAAAAATGTCATAAATGCTTCCCCTAGTTTGTAGACGCGATAACTTTTGCGCAGACCAAATCAAAATACGCTTTTTCTTTCTTACCAAAAATATGTAGCAGAATACAAATTGGCCTAATAGGATGAAAAATTTTGACTTTTGCCCTTTTTTTTTAATGTTATATAGCAGAATATGAAAAATATTTTTTTTCTCAGAAGTGTCACTATTCTTTTGTTTATAGCTCAAAAAATAAAAATCGCACAGGTGATCAAATACCACTAAAAGAAAGCTCTATTTGTGGGAAAAAAAGGACATCAATTTTATTTCAGTACAGCATCGCACGACCGCGCAATTGTCTGTTAAATCAATGCGATGCCGAATCGCAAATGGCCTGGTCATTAAGGGGGCAAATCCTTCCGGTCCAGAACTGGTTAAAGAGGAATAGTTCTACTTTACCATAAAACTGCTTGTGTAAGGGGCACCTGTAGATAAAAGAAAACTGTGCAACTATGAATAATGCCCTTAAACATCATTTACATATATACAGTTTCAATTTACCACATTTACAAGAGTTAATCTGTCTTGCGGTAGAGTTCTTATTAAAACACAACTTTGTTTGATGGCCAATTTTTCTTGCAATGTTGCGGTGCTTCAATGGGGGCTAAATTTCCCCCATCTCAATATATAAGCAATGCAATTTTAATGTTAATCATGCTAGGAGTAATACTGTAATAGCCGAAACATGTCAGCATTAATTCTTTGTATATGATGTAGCCAAATAAAGGATAGTATCGAGGATTTGTTGAGTTGCTGACTTAATTTCTGCTTTAGAATTTGGAACAGGGGAGTGGGGATCCCCCAGCCTGAGCAACAAATCTCAGCAAGTATTTTTCATTTGTGTGGTTGAGCGTATCTTCTGCTTGCATCAACTTTGATTAATGCCCTTGCTATAGGTGTAGGCCCTTTACATACCTCCCAAAGCCTGGTCAAAAAACTCCCAGAGATGCCCACTCCCCGTTCATCCTGCCTCGTTGTTTGGACATTACTAAGACACTCCAAGGTTTTACTGCTCATCCTCATCATCACAGGTAAGAGGTTTATGGAAGTAGGCTATTTTTTAAAAGGGTGCCACTTCCAATTTCTTAAATTCCAGATACATAGTGGATTAATAGTGGACTTTAAACCCAATAATAACACAGTAATATGTGGGGCCCAGGAGGTCGGCTTTTAAAACCTGGGCGCTGCAAATATGTGTTCCTGTGTTTGTGCTGGAGGCGTGCCGCACAGAGAATGGGTTCCCACTGAGAGCCCCAGGTCTCATATCAACAATTTGTACCCAGAGCTCCCAGTTCCCGGTCGCTGTTATAGCCTCTGATTGGCTCTCTTAATGATCAGTCACTTTCTTTTCGGAATTGGAAGAAAGCCACATTATAGCTTTCTCTTCTTGTCAGGAAGGTGTAAACAAACAAAAGTGTTAAAAAAAAAAAAAAGGGTCTGGGTTTAAGGTAAGGGTCAATGGTCACAGCCAGATGAGCATTTTTTTTTTTTTTTTAAACTGCATTTTTAAAATTATCAGTGTCAGTGTGTTTTTGGCAGGATAAAAAAAAAAGCAAAATGCGCACTATTATTTCTGGACCCTACTATGGGTACAAACAACAAATAATAAACACATATGTGGTACCACCTCAATAAATCAGCAGCAGGAGATTTTATGTTGGGTTTTTCTTTGGTGGTAAGTTATGGTAATGGCAAGAAATACAGTTCAATTAATTTACTATTTAGGGCCAGTTTTCCTTTGATAATGAAAATTAAAAAAAAAAAATCAGGGGACATTCATTACCATTTACCGCCAAATGAAAACCCAATTTGTCTTGGAAAAAACAAAGTATAATTCACCTGGATACACTAAGGCTCCATTCACACCTGGGTGTTTTCAGCTCCAAAAACGCTAAAAAAAACGTTTCCAAAACGCCCAACAAGTAAAACCCCATTCATTTAAATGGCCCCTGTTCACATCTGAGCGTTTTAACGCCTGAAGCAAAACGCCCAACGCTCAAAAAAGTACATGAGCTTCTTTTTGGGCAGATTACAGGCGGTTTCCATTGGTTTCTAGTCAATCTAAAAACGCCTGCACAAAAAACGCCTGTAAAACGCCTGCAAAAACGCCCGTAAAAAGGCCTGAAAAAATGCCTGAAAAAACGCCTGAAACAAAAATGCCCAGGTGTGAATGGAGCCTTAGTAGTTGTGATATTACAGTTTTACTAACACATGTCAAAGTTGCAAAATTGGTTCTGGGCGTTAAGGTTTTTTTTATTTTCAGGAATGAAGGGGTTAAGGTACCACACATCACAACATAGAAGATAAAAACTAGGGTTGCACTGATACTGATATTGGTATAGAT
This sequence comes from Pelophylax lessonae, assembly GCF_965119305.1. Taxonomy (NCBI): domain Eukaryota; kingdom Metazoa; phylum Chordata; class Amphibia; order Anura; family Ranidae; genus Pelophylax; species Pelophylax lessonae. The sequence goes on from NC_138772.1 coordinate 57,356,208, forward strand.
ATCAGTGTGGATACTAAGCATTTGCATGAGTATCAGTACTTGTGCAAATGCTCCGATGCCTGAAACTGCTACTTTAGGCTTATCAGTTGTTAAGGAGTAGAGCCGTCGCATCCCTAACAACCTATGACTCATTCAGTTCTCAGCGGGGTTCCCCTGTTGACAACTGAAGTGTAAACGAAGACCAGGCAATTGGAGCTGTCCAAGAAAAAAAAAAAACAGCCGGGCAATGTTTATCAACAACACTGCTCAGGCACTGAAACAGAAAGGTAAAAAGAAACGTTGTTTATTTTTGTATCTTTTTGTTCCTTCATCTACAGATCAAAGGGATGAACTTTGATCTGCAGGTGAAGTCAGTTAAAAGCAGAGTTCCACCCAAAAGTGAAACTTACGCTCATCTGCTTCCTCCCCCCCTCCGGGGCCACATTTGGCATCTTTGGGGGGCGGGGGGGGGGGTACCTGTTTTTGACAGGTACCCTTTCCCACAACTGGGAGACATCGTCGCGGCGCCGTTCCTCGGCAGTTCCATCCCTTTTATCCTTCCCCCCGCCGCCGAGCTAATGAGAATGCGCATGTGCAGTAGGGAACCGGCTGTGAGGGCGAAAGTGAATAGCGGCGAGAGATGGCAGCTGGGGTGCTGACCGTGACATTGCGGGCTCCCTGGACAGGTAAGTGTCTATATATTAAAAAAGTCAGTAGCCGCAGTATTTGTAGCTGCTGACTTTTAATATATTTTTCCACAGCTAGAACACTGCTTGAAAGCAACCTGTCAAGTAAAAAAAAAAAAATTGTTTTTATTTATTTTTTTTATTACATGTTCCTCTGTTTTAACCCCTTATTAACCCTAAATTTACTCTAATCAGCCTTAATTAACTCCTTATTCTCCTTCATTAAATTTTTCTACTGCTGAATTTTTTTTTGTTCACTTTTATTTTATAATCTATTAATAATTAAAAGTTTTGTTTTTTTGGTTTGCTTTGTTCATTAATATTTTTACACCTTTAACATATATTTACAAGTTTCACATTGAAAAAAAAGTGCAATATAAAAAAAAATACATTTTATTTGCAAATAACTTTTCAATGCTTTGTACCATTGCTGACAGCTGAAGTGTAACCAAAACAGGTAGAAATTGGGTGGAGAAGAGTCAGCTAGTTTAGCGCAGGTTCACATTGCAGCGACGCTACTTCGGGTGGCGACCTCCGAGGTGCGAGCAGCGCGCCGCGACCTCGGAGCGGCCGCCACGGACTTCATAACATTGAAGTCTATGGCGGTCGCCTCCGGGTCGCCCCAAAGAAGCTCCGGACCCTTTTTTTAGGTCGGAGCGACTTGTGTCGCTCCTATTAGAACGGGTCCACAGCTTCCCTATGGGAGGCGACCTGCAGCGACCTGTGAGGCGACCAGGTCGCCTCACAGGTCGCCCTAGTGTGAACCGGCATTTAATCACACGGCACCATCCCCAATCAAATGGAAATAGCAGCAACTCCAGATATGCAAGGGAAGCAAAGGGATAATTAGGGGAAAAAAAATCAAGCATATCTGGACAAAGGGGTTTTAATTGTGCCAAGTAAACAGGTATGAACCAAAAAATATATAAAAATTTCAAAAATGTATTTAAACAGGTAATACAAAATGTAAACAGGTAATACAAAAATGTATTTGTTTGTATTACCTCTATGTTTAAATAAATGTTTGAAATTATATATATATATATATATATATATATATATATATATATATATATATATATATATATATTTTGGTTCATACCCGTTTCCCCTAATTATCCCTTTCCCTTATCCCTTTACTTCCCTTGCATATCTGGAGTTGCTGCTATTTCTGTAAACAAAACAGATGTGGAAAGTATCGGTAATTGGTATCAGCGAGTACTAAAAAAAAAAGTATCGGTACTTGCAACTCTTGCATCTCTAAAAAAAAAAAACAAAAAAAAAAAAAACACTTTTATTAATATCACATAAAACCATATTCTCTTTCACTCATAACAGAATTATATGCTAATAAGCCCCTGAACTTCTTTATATCCCTCTCCAGCGTCCATTGAATGTCTTAATAATAATAATGTGGTTCTAATGGTCCTACGACTTTACATATGCCATAGTCCATCTCAGGAGCAAGCAAGAGAGGGTGGCTACATTGTGTTTTATGCTCTGACAAAAGAAGCACGGCTGCCACAACACCTGCAGCGCGCAAGCTCTGAAACGCGTTGCGGTCTGGTGACGTCACGACCCGCGCCGCTGGAGCCTTCGCGTCTCAAGACTCGCTTGAAGATCCTTCCCTCTGTTATGCCGGAAAACAGACGAGGCAGTGAGAGACCGCACCGCAGGACGCCGCTACACCCTAGTACCAGGGATTGACTTTCGTGTCAGGAATAGTTCCTGACACTGGAGCAACTGAGTCTGTTATGATAATTTTTACACCTGTTTGTGAGTAGCCATTTTATATGTTGCATAAATAAAGCCTATTATTGAGGATAATGCGCTAGGTCGGTGCGCCCTTTCTTTGTTTCTTTTTGCCTTTAGTACCATTGGACTACCCCAGTCCTTTTGGGGCTCCAAGACCTAGCCATCCAAGACGCCAGCTGTAAGTCCCGTGGGGAGTGTGGTCGGGGAGCTTGGATTCTAAGCGCAGGAGAAGGGTGGTATCACCTTATTGTTTTGGAGGGATTGACTTTCACCTGGGATCTTTCGATTCGATATGCACATCTACATGCCTGCTAACACTTACGGCATTGTAAGTTACTACTGTTTTTAATTTATATTAAATCTTCAACTGCACTCAGAGGCGCCTCTTCTTTCTCTTCACATTCCTACATACAGTGGGACTATAGAGAATGAACGTAGTCACCCTGTAACAGGAAGTCAGATCACGGCACACATCCACTTACGTATTTTAGATGTGTCTTTAGCTGATTTTGTGGAGTTCAGTTTTGGTGTTTTTTTTTTTTGTTTTTTTATATATATATATATATATATATATGAATGGAGCACCGGAAATACAGTGAACCCTCGTTATATTGCGGTTCATTTTTCGAGGTCTCGGTACTTTGGGTTTTTTCTGTAAGACCTACTACTATTGTTTTAGTAATTAAATCATTGTTAATTCAATATTTTGTGTTTTCCATTGCTCTTGTTCTGTCTCTCAGTATCTTTTATGTGTTTAAATGTGTTTCTATTGTTTTAAAGTGTGTTTAAAGACCTTAAAATGCTTAAAAGTACAGTGAAAGTTAAAAAAACATGCCTATGGTGTATTTAAATAGGGTATTTCTATTTTGCGGATTTTCACTTATTGCAGGTGGGTCTGGAACATAACCCCAGCGATGGAGGGGGGTTTACTGTAGTACATTTGCTGGTCCCAGAAAAACATGCATGCCACATTCCAACATAACATGTGCTGAAACATTCCCAACCCCAATAAAAGTGACTTAGCAGTATAATAACGCTCCCTTATTGGCTGCGGCTGTCATGGCTAAATGTGAAATGCATGGAGAGCCCCGGGGCCTCCATAAGCTGATCATTCCACATTCCCATCATGTTAAACAATGTAAATCTGCTTTTGAATTAAAACAAAAAGTGGGCTCTTTGGCTCCTGAGGATGACCTCATGCAGCAGACAGGGCACATTGTCTGTACGGCAGGCCGGCCATGGCAGATCATTCTATGAGAGCCGGGGAAGAACGCACGCATCACTAGCTTTATACTGACTACGGCAACTCTGCTTTTCACAGCACACAGCTCATTTAAATGTGCCTGTAATGCAAAATACTTCCCAGAGCTCAAATGTAAAGAGCTTGGTCAGACTTTCAATTAGAGCGTTTGGTGTGAATGAGGCCGGAACTTTCCTACCCTACAGGAGTTCACAAAAGTTATCTGAATTGCAACAGAGCAGTCACTTTATACCACAAAGTCCTATTAGCTTACACTGGAGCTCCCACCAGACAGCTAGATACAGCGATCAACTGTGAACACGGGTTTATCTGCCAAAATAGATGCAATTCTATCCTAAAACCATTCCGATTCCATTAGTGATTCAGAGTTAGTGTTAGGGTTTCATGAGTTACAGAAGGGTTAGTATCAGGGTTACAGGACGGTAAGTGCGACCATTACAAGGACAGTTAGTTAGGGTAATGGGGAAGGGTAGTGTGAGGGTTACAAAGGGGGTTAGTGTTGGGAACACCAGGGGGGCTAGTGTGAGGTTTACAGGGAAGGTTAGCATTACAGAGAAGGTTAGTGGTAGGGTTAAAAGAAGGACTATTGTGTGGGTTACAAAGTGGATCAGTGTTAGGGTTACCAGGAGGGCTATAATAATGTTTAGTGGGAGGATTAGTGTTAGGGCAACAGGAAGGGTTGCTGTTAGGGTTGTAGGGAGTGTTACTTTTTGAGCTAGTATTACAGGGAGACGAGGGTTACAGGTAGGGTCAGTGTGAGAATTATAGGGAGAGATAATATTAGGGTTTTTTTTTTGGGGGGGGGGTGGGGGTGTGATGGTTACAGGTAGGGTTAGTGTTGGGGTTATAGGGAGAGATAGTGTTAGGGTTATGGCAAGGGTCAGTGTGAGGGTTACAGGGAAGGTCAGTGTTAGGGTTACAGGTAGGGTTAGTGTGTGGCTTACAAGGAGGGCAGTGTTAGGGTTATAGAGAGGGATAGTGTGTGAGTTACAAGGAGGGGCAGTGTTAGGGTTATAGGGAGGGATAGTGTGAGTTACAGGTAAAGTCAGTGTGAGGGTTACAGGGAAGGTCAGTGTTAGGGTTACACGTAGGGACAGCGTGTGGTTTACAAGGAGGGGCAGTGTTCGGGTTATAGGGAGGGAGAGTGAGAGTTACAGGTAAAGTCAGTGTAAGGGTTACAGGTAGGGTCAGTGTAAGGGTTACAGGTAGGGTCAGTGTAAGGGTTACAGGTAGGGTCAGTGTAAGGGTTACAGGTAAAGTCAGTGTGAGGGTTACAGGTAAAGTCAGTGTAAGGGTTACAGGTAGGGTCAGTGTGAGGGTTATAGGTAGGGATAGTATTTGGGTTATAGGGAGGGGGAGAGGAAGAGTGGTGGTTACAGGTAAGGTCAGTGTTAGGGTCACAAGTAGGGTCAGCGTTAGGGTTACAGAGAGGGATAGTGTGAGGGTTACAGGGAGGGTCAGTGTGAGGGTTACAGGGAGGGTCAGTGCTAGGGTTACAGGGAGGGTCAGTGTGAGGGTTACAGGGAGGGTCAGTGTGAGGGTTACAGGGAGGGTCAGTGTGAGGGTTACAGGGAGGGTCAGTGTGAGGGTTACAGGGAGGGTCAGTGTGAGGGTTACAGGGAGGGTCAGTGCGAGGGTTACAGGGAGGGTCAGTGCGAGGGTTACAGGGAGGGTCAGTGCGAGGGTTACAGGGAGGGTCAGTGCGAGGGTTACAGGGAGGGTCAGTGCGAGGGTTACAGGGAGGGTCAGTGCGAGGGTTACAGGGAGGGTCAGTGCGAGGGTTACAGGGAGGGTCAGTGCGAGGGTTACAGGGAGGGTCAGTGTGAGGGTTACAGGGAGGGATATTGTGAGGGTTACAGGGAGGGTCAGTGTGAGGGTTACAGAGAGGGTCAGTGTTAGGCCCCCTTCACACATGTCCGTTCCGTCGGTGATCGATCTGCTGACCCCCCACTGAGCAGGCAGATGACAGCTCCGTCCCCGCTCTGTGTGTAGAGAGAGAGATGTCAGATCCCCACTGTCCTCTATGGGGGAATTGGATGAGAACGGACCGCCTGTCAGTTCTCATCCGATCCCATCTGCCAGATGGATGGAAAATATGGTTTCCATCCGTCTGGATTTGATGGACAGGATCAGATCAGATGTCAGTGGACATGTCTCCGCTAACATCCGCTGCCCCACAGAGATGCATGGGGCATCCCTTCAGATCTGCCTGAAAAACTGATAGGCGGATCTAAACGGTCCGCATGTGTGAAAGGGGCCTAAGGGTTACAGGGAAGGATAGTGTAAGGGTTACAGGGAAGGATAGTGTAAGGGTTACAGGGAAGGATAGTGTAAGGGTTACAGGGAAGGTCAATGTTAGGGTTTAGAAAGGGATAGGGGGCGGGTTACAAGGAGGATTATTGGTATATTTAGAGGGATGATTAGTGTTGCAGGAAGGATTACTGTTAGGATTGCAGGAAGCATCATTAGGGCTGTTATTGCAGGGAAGGCAAGTATGAAGGTTACAGCAAGGGATAGTGTGAGGGTTACAGAGATAATGTGAGGGTTAAATGGAGGATTCATGTGAATGTTACAAGGAGAGTTTAGTAAAAAACAAAAAGTGCAGCGCTGAAATCAGTATACAATTATATAGCTGAAAAGCTCATATAAAGAAAAAAAGGAGAGGGGATAGTGTCCAAATGAATAGTCCCAATATTAAGTGCAGAGATGTGAATCCACGTGCAAAATAACTTTCTTCCAGTGACACCAGGGAAAAGTGTAGGAAGGGGACACCCTTGTGCTCAGGTATAACAAGCAGCTTACCGAAATTCCGTGGCTGCTCAATTTAATGAGACTCTCCCTCTCCCAGCTAGTAATAAACCAGTAGGTCAACCAATATCAAGCTCAGGTGCTTCCAAAGACGCCGAAAGCCGAAAGCTGTTTCCCGTGTGTTGTTAAACCGATCACATTAATATGTGGCACACTTGGAACTTCTCATATACTCCATTGAACGTAAAGCCATATGTAGAAAGAAACAGAGGCCCATAGCGTAATCCCGTAAACCAATAGGTAAATTTATTAAAAAAACTACTTACAATTTAAAAGACAAAAACAGGCATGTAGTATGTGCCGGTCATGGATCTAACCGCGGCGTCCCGCAAGTCTCCAGATCAGCATATGGATAAACAGCCGGCTTTGTTGGGGGGCGTGTGGACGTTTACGTCAGGGATCGCCAACGTTTCGTCATAAGAAAGACTTCTTCTGGGCGTGACCCCAGACGCAACACACACGCCTATGTACCCCCACACCTATGTCACATGACGGTCACCTCTGCCAATGGGTGTTCAATCCCAAGGGGGCAGGAGTAATATGTTAACTCGATTCTAATAGGTTAGAAGACCAAAGGAAACCGTCTGGAGATAGGTGGCACAAAACGCTAATAGGAAGTGTCGATCCGTCTTCCTTAATGCCCATTCGTTCAATAGGCAAAGGGGCAGGGAGACGGTCGTCACATGATGCACGTCACATGATGAACAGGAAGTGACGATCGGTATCCTCCGATGACTCATCGTCATCCAGGCGGAAGTGACACGCTCACGCCCATAGCGGACAGGGTAAGAGGGCGGAGGCGGAGGTGCGGTGGTCACTCCAGACACATCCCTTGCAACAGGAAGTGATGATCCTCACTGTTCAAGAATGGTGTCAGCAGAGTATGTCAAACCCTTGTAACATTTATTTATATTCTATTTATAAGGAGAGTTTAGTGTTAGAGTGAAATGCAAGATTAGTGCGAGTGTTACAAGAAGAGACAGTGTTACGGTTACAGGAAAGGTTTGTATTGGGGATACAGGAATTCGGGGCTAGTGATAGAGAGAGGTTTAGTGTTAGGGGTAAATGAAGGATTAATGTGAATGTTACAAGGAAAGTTAGTGTTAGGGTTACATGAATAGATACTTTTAGGGATTAGCGTGAAAAGAGTGTTACAAGGAGAGTGACTGTTAGGGATACCGGAGAGCTTTAGTGGTGAGGTTACAGGAATAAATACTATTAGGATCTGTGATACAGAGAGGATTACTGTGAGTGTTACAAGGAGAGTTAGTGTTAGGGTTACAGGCCATTACTCTAGGCCAGTGATGGTGAACCTTGGCACCCCAGATGTTTTGTAACTACATTTCCCACGATGCTCAACTACACTGCAGAGTGCATGACCATCATGGGAAATGTAGTTCCAAAACATCTGGGGTGCCAAGGTTCACCATCGCTGCTCTAGGCTAATCTTTCAGCACCATCTACTTTCCTTAAAAGTTCAGTGTCTGCTGTGTGTTCAATACCAAGTAAAATACATTTACGGCTTGATTTCGGACTTTATTTTATAGAAGGTAAAAGGTTCTAACCACAGTTCACTACTTAAACTAGGAAAGGTAAGAATAAACATAGAATAATAAGTGATTCCCTAAAACAAATATTTTAAAGACTATGGTATAAGACGCAGACAAGATTCACATGACAATTTGCAGTGGCAACCGGCACAGCGAGGAGGCAGATATTGCTGTTACATGGGACGCCTTTTATAAGGTGGCTGATGACAAGAAGATATGAAAGGAATGTTGGAATGATAACTGTCCGCACAATCCGCTTCTTCTGTGTATCACAGAGATCCTTTATAATAGATACAAAGCCAGTACACATGATCTGCTCCCAGTACCTGGACAGCACAGTGCTTAAAGCTGAACTCTGGGAAAACAGCTAAATACTCAGAGATAATACACATAAAGCAGTGGTTTTACCTGCCAGTGCCAAAGAATTTGTATTTCTATCCATCCAGTTTTCATATTTACATACTCTGTCACACAGTACAGTCCTGTATGCTAGAGCAGCAGACATGGTTTTTCTCTGCTGCAGTTAAAGTGGAGTTCCACCCAAAAGTGGAACTTCCGCTCATTTGTTTTCACCCCCCCCCCCTCCGGTGCCACATTTGGCACCTTTCAGGGGGAAGGGGGGAACAGTTAGCTGTTTTTGACAGGTACCCTTCCCCACTTCTGGGAGACAACACCACGGCACTGTCCCTCAGAAGTTTGGCCCCCTCCTCCTTCCTCCGGCGCTGAGCCAATCCAAATGCCGAGCCCACTTCGCGCATGCGCATTAGGGACCCACCCGTGAAGCCGCAAGGCTTCACTGCCGGGTTCCCTCACCGGCAATAGCAGCGGCAGCACCCGACAGCTGATGGAAACATCAGCTGCGGTGCCAACATTGCTGGACTCCAGGACAGGTAAGTGTTCTAATATTAAAAGTCAGCAGCTACAGTATGTGTAGCTGCTGACTTTTAATTTTTGGAGGGGGAGGCTGGAACACCGCTTTAAGTAACCTTTACAAGTCTAGTCACTCCCCCTCAAACCGATGAGCTCATCTCTCTGTCACTCTGCTCTCTCCTCCTATCAGCATGTTCATTGTTACCACACATGCACTGCAGTGCGATTGGCTGGCTCCTTGTGCTGCTATTTTGTCACCAAGACTGAGCTCTGCTGTACAGGTGATTGCAAGAGGCTAATAAGTCGATCTAGGTAATTACACTGCTTGCATTTAGTAAGACAAATGTAATGAACAGCTGATTCAATGCATTTAACTTATATCTGTCTGGAATCTTTTAGAATTTGTATTTTCACTGGACAGTATAAGATTATATATATATATATATATATATATATATATATATATATACACACACACACACACACACACACACATACATACAGTACACACACATATATATATACTGTGTATATATATATATATATATATACTGTGTATATATATATATATATATATATATATATATATATATATATATATATATATATATATATATATATATATATATATATATATATATATATAGCTTTTTACCTATTACTGAATATAAAGCCTGCCATGTCTGGTCAGCTCTGCAGGAGTAAACAGCATTATGTGCTTCTGCAACAGTCCAGTCCACATGTGTGCTAATTAATCCTCTGCATTGTGTAAAAAGGCTGCTTGATCCTGTCATCTCTGATCCTCCCCTTCTTCCACAGTCCCCAAATCACCTCCTGATAGAACAGAGCCTTGGGGGGGGGGGGGAAATCTGCACATACTCAGTTTGGTGTGTATTGCTAGAGAGTTTTTTTTTTCTCTTGGCAGAGTGCATGTGATCAACACAAGGCCAATCAGCACTGTCCCGATAGAGAGTTAGGGGTCCTGCGGCCTCATTGAACAATCAGGGGAAAATGCAAACTCCTCCTACAAGCTTTAACCAGACACCGATAGAAGTGTCAAGACTGCTATATACTGCTAATAAGAAAAAGTATTTAGCGGTTATAATATTTTTTTTTTCTTCTTTTATTGATAGAAAACATAACTACAATACAAAACAAATCTTCAACAAACAAACAAAAAGACATGGGCAATATGTCACAGTGCAGCAAAGCCAAGAAAAGACCTACAATTATATGATACATACAGGTCCTTCTCAAAAAATTAGCATATTGTGATAAAGTTCATTATTTTCTGTAATGTACTGATAAACATTAGACTTTCATATATTTTAGATTCATTACACACAACTGAAGTAGTGCAAGCCTTTTATTGTTTTAAAATTGATGATTTTGGCATACAGCTCATGAAAACCCAAAATTCCTATCTCAAAAAATTAGCATATCATGAAAAGGTTCTCTAAACGAGCTATTAACCTAATCATCTGAATCAACTAATTAACTCTAAACACCTGCAAAAGATTCCTGAGGCTTTTAAAAACTCCCAGCCTGGTTCATTACTCAAAACCGCAATCATGGGTAAGACTGCCGACCTGACTGCTGTCCAGAAGGCCATCATTGACATCCTCAAGCAAGAGGGTAAGACACAGAAAGAAATTTCTGAACGAATAGGCTGTTCCCAGAGTGCTGTATCAAGGCACCTCAGTGGGAAGTCTGTGGGAAGGAAAAAGTGTGGCAGAAAACGCTGCACAACGAGAAGAGGTGACCGGACCCTGAGGAAGATTGTGGAGAAGGACCGATTCCAGACCTTGGGGGACCTGCGGAAGCAGTGGACTGAGTCTGGAGTAGAAACATCTAGAGCCACCGTGTACAGGCGTGTGCAGGAAATGGGCTACAGGTGCCGCATTCCCCAGGTCAAGCCACTTTTGAACCAGAAACAGCGGCAGAAGCGCCTGACCTGGGCTACAGAGAAGCAGCACTGGACTGTTGCTAAGTGGTCCAAAGTACTTTTTTCAGATGAAAGCAAATTTTGCATGTCATGCGGAAATCAAGATGCCAGAGTCTGGAGGAAGAGTGGGGAGAGGGAAAAGCCAAAATGCCTGAAGTCCAGTGTCAAGTACCCACAGTCAGTGATGGTCTGGGGTGCCATGTCAGCTGCTGGTGTTGGTCCACTGTGTTTTATCAAGGGCAGGGTCAATGCAGCTAGCTATCAGGAGATTTTGGAGCACTTCATGCTTCCATCTGCTGAAAAGCTTTATGGAGATGAAGATTTCATTTTTTAGCACGACCTGGCACCTGCTCACAGTGCCAAAACCACTGGTAAATGGTTTACTGACCATGGTATTACTGTGCTCAATTGGCCTGCCAACTCTCCTGACCTGAACCCCATAGAGAATCTGTGGGATGTTGTGAAGAGAAAGTTTAGAGACGCAAGACCCAACACTCTGGATGAGCTCAAGGCCGCTATCGAAGCATCCTGGGCCTCCATAACACCTCAGCAGTGCCACAGGCTGATTGCCTCCATGCCAAGCCGCATTGAAGCAGTCATTTCTGCAAAAGGATTCCCAACCAAGTATTGAGTGCATAACTGAACATAATTTTTTGAAGGTTGACTTTTTTTGTATTAAAAACACTTTTGTTTTATTGGTCGGATGAAATATGGTAATTTTTTGAGATAGGAGTTTTGGGTTTTCATGAGCTGTATGCCAAAATCATCAATATTAAAACAATAAAAGGCTTGCACTACTTCAGTTGTGTGTAATGAATCTAAAATATATGAAAGTCTAATGTTTATCAGTACATTACAGAAAATAATGAACTTTATCACAATATGCTAATTTTTTGAGAAGGACCTGTACATTACTCAGTCAAGTACAGACAAGCAAAACAAAAAAAGAAAAACCCCATCCATGAGCTCAAGCATCTGAGGACATATCGGAAGCAGTCGATGGTTCCACTAGCCACTTATACCATACTTTATATTTTTTCGGACATCCCCTGTGAGTGTATGTGTCTTTATAAAGTGCTAAATTTTTATTTACAAGCTGTTTCCAGAAAGAAAGGGAGGGCGGAGAGGGTCGTTTCCACTGCATCGTAATAGATTTTCTGGCATAAAAAAGGCAGCGGCCAATCAAAGTGCGCTCCATTCTAGTCGGTGACAAGGGTTCAACCATGCCAAATATACAGGCCTCCATTGTAGGTCTAATGGAAAGAGACGTGACTAAATGAATTAAACCTAAAACCTCACTCCAGAAACAGACTATTTTTGGACCAAAAAAACATGGGAGAAATCTCCCGGGGTGGCCCCACATCTCCAACAGTCAGAAGAATGGGAAGGATTTATTTTATGGAGTCTATAAGGGGTAAAAAAAGCCCTATGAACTATTTGAAATTGAACGAGGCGGTTTTGCAAGGAGACCAAGATCTTAAAGGGGAAATCCCAGATAGCATCCTAATCCTCATCATCAAGTTCCGGATTGTCCTGTTGCCAGCGAGATCGAAGTCCTGCTAGAGGGGGCAGGGACACAGAGATCAGATGGCAATAGAGACGTGAGGAGGGCTTAACCCCGCACTCCAAGCGGAGCATCCCCTCCAGGGTAGATTGCGCAATGTGACCTGGAGAGTGCGAAAACTGAGCTTTGAAGGCATGGGAGACTTGAATATATCTAAATAAATAATATGTTGGAATGTTATAAGTGGAATTAAGATAGGAAAAAGAGACTAACGATTGTTGTGACACCATTTGAGAGACTGTTTTTAGATCGTATTTAGTCCATGCATAAGGTTCCGGGATCTTATAAAAATGAAGAAGTGTAGGATTAAGCCATAGAGGGGCATTCAGGGATACTGCTGATTTAGGATAATTTTCATAGGCCAGCCAAGCCCTTCAGGCCCCGGGAGTGTTGGCATGGAAGGGGTTAAGTCATACAGGGTCTGGGGGCCACTGAAGACAAGAAATTTAAGTGCCTCCAGGGATTGAACCACGGCAACTTCTAGAAGAGTGGAAGGATTAAGCAAATCAGGGTTCAACCACCATGCCACTGTCAACAACTGAGTAGCCAGAAAATATTTATGGCAATCAGGTAAGGCCAATCCGCCTTGAGTGCACGGAGGCATCAAGGTGCTCAATTTATAACGTGGTGACGAGGGACCCCAAAGAAAGGGCGAAAATATGTGGTTCAGTTTTACAAAAAAGGATTTGGGTATCCACTGTGGGGAATGCCTAAATAAATAATAGCGGTTTATATTTACTAAAACGATTGCATTTCCATGTTCTGTGTACTGTGGGAGATCTGATATGGTGAATGCAGGCTCCTGGGTTTAGTAACACTTTAGGACTAATAAGGAGTAAGATGACAGTGTTGTCAAAGGATGTCCTCTTCAAATTAAATTGAAAATCCAACAAAGACAGATTATAACACTGCCCTATCAATATTCATAATCTTGGCTAATTTATTACCTACTGTAGTGTTACCCTCAGGCACTAATTCCCCCCCTTTCCCCATCAGGGACACTTCATCATTTATTTAAATGACATTGTCTTTAAAAAGACTTTATGCATTTTTTTTTCTTTACCATTTACGAATATGTACAGAATTAACATACCAGCGAAGGAAAAAGTAGAATGCTCAAAGACAGACCTTTGTTTATATATATATATATATATATATATATATATATATATATATATATATATATATATATATTTTTAGGAGTAAGTGCATCAAACATTTTTCTTCATCGGCCCACAATACCACCCAAGAATGTGACGTGATAACACAGATTTTATAGCCCCAGGAAGTATTGTAAGCAGAGAGATGTCATAAATGGGAAAATAGATTTCATTATGTAATAAATATTTATGACACCTGATCAATTTATAATGACAATAACCGTCACAGTATTAAATGCGTGTATGGGTTTTACTGTTATGGTGTAAAATTGAACACGTGCATTAAAAATAAAAAATTTAACACATGCATGAAGCCAGAATGTTATCTCAATGGTACAATAAATTTCATACAAAAAAAAAGGACGGGGTACTGAAATTTTAATCCATTTCAAAATTGGCCTATATTTAAAGGATAAGTGCACTTTGATGCTAAAAAACAACAAAGGTTATGTGGTTTATCACATACGACTGATTTATTACAGGTGTAGGAAATGTTTACAGTGATGATGTGTTGACTTTAAATATCCAATCATGCATTTATTAAGAAAAAAAAAGAAAAAAGCACACTTGCTTACACATGATTAGATGATTGATGAGCACATCTGGCCCCTGTTCTCTTTGCAAAGTGAACATTGACTATGATTTTAGAGAATCACCCCAAAGGTCTTTCGTTCTCTGAGCCATAAAATGAAGGCCCCTTGACCCCCTCCCCCCCAGGGAAAGGGAGCATTGACTGCTGGGAGCTTGGCAGCTACATAGGCGTTAACCTAAAACAGGAAGGTTAAGTGGCTCCGATGGGATTGGCCACTTATGGTCCTTTCACACCAGCTTTCCACCCGACGGACTCAGTTTTGCTCAGCAGGGATCGATCCGCTGAACCCAGCTGAGCAGGCGGATGACAGGTCCATCTCCGCTCACTGTGCAGAGACAGACCTGTCAGATCCCCGCTCTCCTTTATGGGAAATCGGACCGCCTGTCCTTTTTCATCCGATCCGATCCTCCAGATGGATGGAAAATAGGGCTTCCATCTGTCTGGATTTCACGGACAGGATTGGATTGGATAGCATGCTACTATTTTGAAGTATTCAGCAGTGTTCTTGAGTGGTTTTGATTCAGTCCTCTGGTTTGCATTCAGTTTTACATTGCTTGGAATATTTTGTTTATGGGTTCCTCAGATAGTGATCATTGTCATTGCCTATTGTCTGCCTTTTAGGAGGTTTGTGGTCAATTAGGCCTCCCACTGTCTGTTACCTGGACTGAGGGCCCTGCTCATGTTTTGTCCTTTTTGGGCATCAAGATCTATTCTGTGGAGATTGTCTTTCAGCTCCCGGCGTATAAATTGGCTAGGCTGCATGCCCTGGTACACCTCGCAAGGTATGCCAGTAAGCTCCGGCTCCAGCAACTTCAATCTCTGTTGGGCCACCTTGTCTTTGCTTGTCATGTGCTCCCAATGGGCAGGGCCTTCTGTAGGTGGCTAGCATGGGCTATGAAGGGTATATCTGCTCCACATCATTATGTATGCATAACTAGGCCTATGTGTGATGATTTGGATGTGTGGTTATCTTTCCTGCAGACCTATAATGGTCATTCTTGTTGGCAACTGGAGGATGTGCTCACAGCTGGAGTTCTACACAGATACTTCAGGCTCCCGTGGTTTTAGAGCCTTCTTCCAGGGTGCTTGGTCTGCTGAACCTTGGCCGACCTTATGGGCCCAACTCGATTTGTTGCATAACATGATGTTGTTGTAACTTTTTCCTATTGTGGTTGCGGTAGAATTATTGCGGAACAGGAGAGGGTTTTTTTTGTATGAAATTGGACAAAACACATTGGATGGAGTTTGGTACCACATGTCACATCACAAACACTCGCAAACCGTGGCCATCTTGTTGGTTGGAAAACATTTGTTTCTACACTGTATGACACTCTTGCTTTCATGGTTTTTATGCAAGTATTCTGCATTTATTTACAATACAATTCTTGAACGTTTTGATATACTGCACCATGAGGAGTTGTCCTTTCTCATTCTAATATATGTGACCAGTGGAGAGACTTAGAGGGGCCAACATCCGGTTCTTATTGATGAGCAAAGACAAGTCAGAGGATTGTTGAAATGCTTATATGACCACCTATTATTTAGTGGTCCATACCTTGGGGTAAGAGGCCTGGTGTGCTATGGTGTTGGTGGAGGACTATAGGTTCAGCTGCAGTTCAGCTTGTTCTGCATTCTTTCTTTTTATATTGCCTTTAGTTATACTTTAACCCAAAGATCCCAAACATATTAAATTTACAGGGACAACCACACAACTGGTAGGTGGCTTTGTAGAGCTTTGTAGGGTATTCCAACAGTTGAGGGAGGCGCATAGTCAAACTTCCACCTTGCATCAGGTAATTTTAATAAACCTATTTCAGATTCTTAGAGATTAAATGGATACACTTCTATTCTTTTCACAATAAGTTCTGCATTGTGGTAGAGCATGTGTACCTTGTTGGATTTCTAATTTATATATTATTATCTAACAGGAAAAGTAGAAAGACCCCTAAATTTGGTGGCAACAATCCAAGAAAGTAATGCCTTATACACACGCAACAATTATCGGCCGACCGATCGTCCGACTTTTGTCCAGAGTGGTCTTTTGTTGGTTGGAATGTGCCTAGACTGCACACGAATTTTCTCAGCCAACAAAAACCAACTTCAGAAGTGATGTCATGTGCTGGTTTACTTTCCGTGTGTTTTTTCTTCTCTTAGCATGCCCAGTCTTGCTCATCAGATTTTTGTCTGCCGAAATCTGTACTGACTGACGGAAAATCGGCCGTTGTGTTGACGGCCAACAAAAATTTTATAGCCTGCACACCTGGATTTTATTTGGCCGAAAAGTTGGAGTCAGTTGTCGAAAAGCATCATACTAACAAGCCGAAAATCGGCCGTTCGGACGTTGGCCGAAAATTCCCGGCAAGTAATCGATGCGTGTGTACGAGGCATTAGGAACAGAGCCAAAAGCCTTGGCAAGCAGATCTCACTGCTATAGTCCTCATTAGATAAAAAAAAGAGGACAGTGGGTCTAGGACCTGGAAGAACTGCCCGAAGATACACTGTAGCTCCATTAATATGGCAACCACACAGTGCTCTTGAAAGGATGGCAAAATGGGTCTGAGCAAAAGTACAGCAGCAGAATCAATCACCATTGACTTATGTCACACTGTTTAAAGGATAAAGTTGCCCGAGTTTAGATTTAAAGGATTGGTAGTTGTCACAGCAGCAATTAAATGGAGCAGCAGCACGTCAGAGAATCCATGCCTTTCAATGACCAACATTTTAGGCAAATGTATACAGTACTTCTGTTATATTATAATGGAAATAAAAAAACTTTCCATCTCTACCACAGCACCAGAAAAAAAAAGAAAAAACACAAATCATGTCAAAGCTTTTTAAAGGGCTCATTTTAAGTTAGAAAACAGCTACTGCTATACATTGTATTAGCACATCACACTGTCACCTTTTTTCCCCCAAACATTACTGAATTGCCACATATTGGCAATTCATTGAGATCTATTCACTGCCATGGTACTGAGATATCATGAAAAAAGTATGGCATGTCATATTGCACTGCGGTGGTGTGAACTGACCTAATTGGAAACAAGTCAAATTGCGTTTTCTATATGTTGAGACTGTCCTGAGAAAGGCTGCCTGGTGAACGGCATCGGATGTGAACGTGTTCTCAATTTTCCAGGCACAAAGAACTGGAAAAGCACAGACTGGGCCTTGGAAAAGCCACCAGGTGAAATCCTGTGTTGAAATGGCATGATACAGTGTAATACGTTAGGATTGCAGCTTTGTATCATGTCATTTGGTTTATTTACATTTTTGAAATTGCCACCGGTTCCACCCCCCTGCATCACAACGCTCGCAGGGAAGGGAACCGGAAGACAGGTGCCGGCATCGGCCGAGCACACAGCGGGGAGACAGCAGGAGGATGGCTGGAGGACGGCGGGGTATCGCAGTGGAAGGTGAGTTTTATTGTGGGGTAAACCTGAGTGTGGCTCAGGGTTACTGCTTTTGGCACTGTATATTAATCCCGAGCTACATTCAGGAATACCGCTAGGGATGTTATTATAATTTATCATTTAGTGTTTCAAACTTTATCATACCCGGGATGTCTACTAGACTCTTGTTTGGACAGATTTAAGTGGGTTTTTCCTAAGAATTATAGGCCTAATATATAAAACAACATATTACCATGCAAAACAATGTACCACTTTTAGCACAATAACTCTGACATAATCAGACTGTGAGGGAGGTTAAAGGCTCAGTTGGGGCGACTTGTCAGGTGACTCAGTCACTCAATTCAGTGCAATGGAACCATTCTAATCGAAGCAACTCAAGTCCCTCTGACTTAGAAAAAGGTTCCTGCACTACTTGGGGGTGACTTCAGAGCGGCTTGCATTGACTTCTATTAAAGAAGTAGTTTGCAAGCTGCACTGAAATCGTGCTATACGGGGCAGTTTTGGAGTCAAATTGACAGCCTCAGCTCTGTTCTTGTGTGAAGGAGGGTGTGTCGCTTCCCTCCAATCAGCTCTCAGAGCTCTCCTCACTGAGCTCTGCAGAGTGTAACTTCAGCTCTCCGCCCCCCCCCTTTTTTCTCTGCCCCCTCTCAGAAAAAATTATAAATTCAGCACTTTGAATGGATGTAGAGAAGACTGCAGATAGATAGGTATAACTTATGTAGGGGGATTTATCTTTGTGTATCACCTGAGTATAGTCACTTTACTGGGTATATGTAAGGGTTTACAAACATTTTAAGATACTCTGTACTTATCCATCCCACTGATGAATGTAACCAAAAACATTCCAGTGTTGGAGCACTTTAAGTGCCCTCTAAATACGAGAGAGAATTTGCAACAACCAGCCATTTAAGTTTGTACCAGCTCCCTTGTTTGTGACCATGCCAGCTGCCCAATGAGCGAACTTACATTAGGTCTGTGTTCTATCACTCTTACTATTAACATCTGCTTTGCCCAAAGAAGTCACCAGATTTTTGTTTACCCTTTCACAGCCAAAACTAGCATGTCACTTGTCCTGTAAAAAAAGTCAAATTAAAGGATCATTCCAGGCTAAACCAATATTTCTGGTTTTGGCACATATAGTTTCTTGTAGCTCTAAGGAAAGGAGAGTGACCCCTTGAAACGCATCAGTCATTCAGCCATTTGTTCCTAACTGTGTCCGAGCTGGAGCAGATCTATTTTGCTTGAGGTTTCTCATTAGCATGTGAGCATCCATTGGTCTTTGTGGATAAAAAAAAAAAAATCAATGGTAATGTACAAGGTGGTTGCGCCCTCCTGTGTGTTTTTTGCAGTTTCTTGTATCTCCATTGGACCCCACAGACAGGATCTCTGCATTTCGAGGTCAACCAAAAAAGCATGCGAAGTATTCATGCTTTCCTTTCTAAATTGTAAACTTAGTTGATGGAGGATGCAACAAGAGGAGTGGGAACAGAAACAGGACCTACGGCATAGGGATCTCAAAGCTGGAGTCATCAATATATTAATCTAATGGGTGACTCAGACCCCCATCTGAAATTGAACACTGAATATTCTAATATGGCCCCCATCCCCTTCCAAACAAACATTCTGTCCCTATCCAGCTAAATAAAGCAAAAATCAAAAAAATATGATACTCACCTAAATCTTTGGTGCCAGGTCCTAAGTCTTCTGTTTACTGGAATGCAGAGGGTAAAGTCTAGTACACACAGGCCGAATGTCTGGCGACATCAATAAAAACCGGCTTACACATGTATGGCAGCCGGTCCAAAATCTGTCAGACATGCATGCTCGAAAACCAGCAGCGGGCCGGCTCCTGATCACCACTCTCAACCAATGGCCCCCTGTCAAAACACAACAGCTCAGCAAGGGAGATCGCTGTAATAACATTGGATCGTTAGTACAGAGGCTTTGACCAGAGCTGTCAGTTTTTTTTCGGTCAACCCAGCTCTTGGTGTGTAATAGGCTTAAGGGTAGGGCAGGGCTTGGCAAATTTGCTATGTAAATCTAGGAGCCAGCTAAAAAAGTGGAGAGCCAGTTTTTTTTCAACTAACAAAGCTTACGAGTGGAACACGTAACATGATCCCGAACACACGTTTAAAAAATAATTTTAGGTCTGAAAATTACATAAAACCCTCAAAAATTATATATTTTGTGAAAGCAGACACCCTAGAGAATAAAATAGTGGTAGTTAAAATTTTTTACATCAAACAATATTTCCGCAAAGGTCTAAGAAACACAAATTTTCTGTTAAAAAAATTAAAAGTTACCTTAAGGGTGAACAAAACGCAATAAATTAACCAATTTATTTGGTAAAATATAAAAGATGAGGTTGCACCGAGTAAATAGATACCAAACATGTGAAACCCTAAATTTGTGTGCCCCCGTGAAATTGCATCAAACTGCAGTACCCTTTTTTTTCATAGGTGACATTTAAAAGTCCCCTATAGGTCATCAGTTTAGCATTAGCAGGTCTGGTGCTAGAATTATTGCTCTCATTCTGGCGTGTGGCGATCTGTAACGTGTATCGCAATCAATGTTTTTTCAGGCGTAGGCGCCCCACGCGTTTATTTTTGTACGTGCATATATGTAGGGGTGGGAGGGCCTCAATTTTGGGGGCGGATGTAATGTGCTTGTATGCTTGGGTGAAACCTAAATTTTTTACAATTAAACACATTTTTTTTTACTTTACTTTTCCCCCATCACATAGGGGACAAAAAGCCTCATATGTGATGATTTTTTTGGTGACAGGTTCTCTTTAATGAAAATTCTAGAGTCTTAAAGTCCCTGCACATCTCCCCTGTTCTCCACTGAAACTAATGCAATGCACAACGCACTGCATTACATTCTTTCTCGGCCTAATGGCCGGGGAAACTGTCAATGAGTCCCAGAATTGATGTCACACGTCCTACAAGAAGGGAAGAAGGGGAGAAGCTCTCCTACCTCCGCTCTACCCAGCGACTACCACCATGCCGGTCCTGGGCCCGCAGATGGGCAAGTGGAGCCTGGGAGGTGGGTGGTAAGGTGCGCGCTGGGCATGTGGAGCACAATTTCTTGTCGCCATGGTGACCTGGCGCCTGGGGTTTGTCGAGCCCTGGGGTTTTTCTTTGGGTGTCCTGGTCTCTAGTGACATGGAAGCTTCCTGATGGCTGTCCATTGGCGGGGTCCTAAAGACCCCAGCAGTGTCATGGTTACAACAAAAGGGGTAGAAACAAGACAGTGCAGAGGTGGGCTTTGACCCAGCCATGGATCACCAGACCACTGGATCTCCGACACATGATGGTGGACCCAGTTGAGTATAAAAACATTTTAGAAAATTCCTTGCAAATGAGTAAGAGGCAGTTTGTTAGAAAGGATGGAGAGGTGATAGCAAGAATTTGCCCAAAGATGGGCCTTAAAGGGAAACTTCAACCCTACCCCCATTTAATTTTTTTTGATTACCTCTTCCTTCATGCTGTGCTGTCCTCAAATCAGTGGATTCAGCATTGTCCTTCTCCCACTGCCCAGGTCCCACATAGCCGCCATCTTCTTCTGTGACACCACCCAGAAGCAGGTGTCAGTTCCAGGTCTAGGCAGCCACCTCAATGGAAGCGGATCCCTCCTGATATATATAATTTGCATATCCCATGAGGCACCAGAAGCACATCATGTGAACTTTGACTAAGGGGCTTTTCTTGCTGCGTAAGGTGGGACAGTTTTTAGGGGTGGTAACTCATTCCATCTAGTAAAGCTACACTTTAAATATTAGGTTTGGGTTGACTGACCCATTAATGCCTTGTGCGTATTGAAGAAGACTATGTCCACCACAGATGCAACAATACATATACACAGCTTTAAAAATCAATCTTGGATAATGAAAGATAATTAAAACTTGCTGACAACAGGGGGAAGAAAAAAAAAAAAACTCGAAATAAAACTTCATTTGCCATCATATGGCTGTCCAAGTGGGATTAATAAGGGAGAAAATGTTCAATATTCAAGGTAATTTCCCTGCTGTATCCATTCCCCCTCCTTCAATCCATCTGCTGTGTTCAAGAGTTTAATTATAATGCAAACGTCCCATGATTTTTACAGCTGAAAGCCAGAGTATTTTTGCACAAATACCATATGTTTCCCGATGAAACTAGCGAAGAGATTAATTATGTGTTCCAAAGCTGCAACTTCTGAAATTACACAAAGTGAAAATCACAGCCCTGTCTACGGAATGGCTTGAAGTTTTAATTATTAGCTAAAGGAACAAGTCTCAATAAAACAAGGTAACACTGATACCTAAATTACATGTATCGCACTTGTTAATGCCGCCAGAGCATGCTGGGAGATGTTTTCACACGAAGCATTATCAAGCCATCCAGATAAACGATTTACATGGTGCTCTCTGATGCAAGCTGTTGGGTTGCATAGCCAAGACTAGCTCATTGCATGAGCTGATAGTGTAAATGGCCCAACATGGACCAACGCCTGACCACTTTGGGACAATTGGGGGAGAATCGGACTGTACAGAGCTTCCTCTATGGGCTTTAATGAGCACTTCTGGCCAAAAATCTATGATTTATTGTGCAATTTTATGACCGGTTATTTCTTGATGCCTGGCAGCACTGGGGTCATTGGTTTTAATCCCGATCATGACACTACCTACCTGGAGTTTGCATCTTCTTGTGTTTGCGTGAGTTTCCTCCCACATTCCAAAGACTTAAGGCCCGTACACACGTACCGATTGTCAGCTGAAAATGTTTGGCCGCCGAACGATCGGCCGATTTTCGGCTTGTTAGTATGATGCTTCCGACAGCCGACAGCGCACTTTCGGCCGAACAGAATCTGTCGTGCAAGCATTAAAATTTTTGTATGCCGACACCAGAACGGCTGATTGTTCGCCAGTCAGTACAGATTTCGGCCGACAGACAGCAGATTTGCAAGACTGGGCATGCTCAGAAAAGAAAAAAGACAAGGAAAGTTAACCATCACATGACATCACTTCTGCAGTCGGCTGTTGTTGGCCGACAAAATTTGTGTGCAGTCTTTTGCAGTTTTCAACAGACACGACAGCCCTGGACAAAAGACGGCCGATCGTTCGGCCAACGATCAGTACGTGTGTACGGGGCTATACTGGTAGGCATAGGCGTGCGCAGAAGGTAAGCCGAGTGTGCCTGTGCACACTCTAATAACCCTGCTGGTATTTCATCAAAGCCCCCAACAGGGCTACTAAAAAAATTGCATAAAAATAAAATTGTAAAAAGAATATACAAATAGAATTGTAAAAAGAATATAAAAATAAAATTGTAAAAACTAATACAAAATAATAAAAAAAAAAAAAAATTGAAACCAACCTCTGCCCTACCAAAAGTCCAAGCTGCAACAAAGGGAGAGCCATGATGCTCCAGGTGATCATGATCCTCTCCTTGATGATCAGGTGGTGGTTTGGTCCATGTGCTGACCAGGTAATCCAAAGAAGCAAAAAAGGCAACCGCACTCCAAGATGCAAGGAAAAGCGCTTTATTCCATTAAAATCCCTACTGTCTATGTTTTAATACATTTTAACCACTTGCCGACTGCTCACAGTAATATTACTGCGGCAGTTCAGCTCCCCTGGGTCCAGCCACGTAGATCTACGTCACTGGACTGCAAGTGATTCCAGCAGCGCGCGGGGCCGGGGGAGGAGCAGCTCCGATCGCCGCTACCCTCCCCCGATCGTCAGGGAAACGGAGAGAAGACCCGCCTGCTTAATAAACAAAGCAGGCAGATCTTCTCAGTGACAGACAGGAAGAGATCAGCAGATTCAGCATAGCTGAAACTGCGATCTCTGTGTCTGTCACAGAACCCCCCCCCCCCCCCACGTCAGTAAGCATGAGGCATACATTTAAAACCATACCTGCCAACTGTCCCGTTTTTCCCGGGACAATCCCGGCAAATAGGAGCCTGTCCCGGGTATTTTACAGTGTCCCTGTTAATCAGGGACATTGTAAATCATTAAAAAAAAAAAAAAAAATTGTATTTTTTTATTTTGTGCCACACAGTGTCACTCTCACCCCAGCTAGGAGTTGTAGTTCTGGCAGCAGGTTGTCTCTCTCTCTGTGCCCACTCACTCTTCCTGCCTGTCGCAAATTTAACGTGTCACCGAAGGCAGGGTGTCAGCATGGTGCACTTTCCAAAATCCGCCAGCAGGGGGAGGCAGAGCACCTTTTGACAAGCTGGAGTCCATTAATTACTACTATCAATAATGTTTTTTTATTGATATAATTTTTACACCTGTTAATTGATACACATATACATATATATATATATATATAGTTTTCTAGCTCTAGATAAATGTGTGTACATATCCGTGTATGTGTGTGCATATATACATATATATATTGCTCAAAAAAATGAAAACAGACCTCAATCCTCAATGGGAAAAATCTCATGCTGGATATCTATACCGGTATGGACTTGGTATGTGTTAGGATGGTATGGACTGGGTAATGTGTTAGGATCTATACTGGTGTGAACTGGGTAATGTGTTAGAATCTATACTGGTATGGACTGGGTAATGTGTTAGGATCTATACTGGTATGGACTGGGTAATGTGTTAGGAAGGAAAGGATGCCACATTGTTTTATGTAAATGAAAATTATCCACCTACAGAGGGCTGAATTCAAAGACAGGTGAATAAAGTGTGAAATGTGCTCAGGTGTGACCATACAAAAAATGGAATATGTAAATCTAAATAAAGTGTTAGGTGTAAATAAGTACAATAAAACCAAATTATACCAGATAGTATAATCGTACTTATTTACACTTTGTACTTTATTTATATTTACATATTCCATTTTTTCTATGGTCACACCTGAGCACATTTCACACTTCAGAATTGCAGGGAATTGTGATGAGAATTTTAAACTTTAGGCAGAAGTAGTGCAGTAGAATGGGAGAATTATTCCAACTCTGCTACTTTGGCCTTAAATTTTCAATTCCCTTTTCAATTTCCTGTAATTCTCTCTTTATGAAGTAGACCCTATAATCTGATAAATAGGCGGAGATTAATTATGCGGAGTGGGCGGAGCTTCAGGGAAGTGGGTGTGGTAAGTAATTGATAGCTGTGCTGCAAAGTGTCCCTGGAAATTTTTTTCAAATGTTGGCAACTATGCCCCTTGATCACCCACAGTATTAACCCCTTCCCTGCCAGTGTCATTATTACAATAACAGTGCATATTTTTAGCACTGATTACTGTAGTAATGTCACTGGTACCCCCAAAAATGTCAGAAATGTCAGTTAGGTGTCCGATCTGTCCACCGCAATGTAGCAGTCCTGCAAAAAATCGCAGATTGCCGCCATTACTAGTAAAAAAAAAACAATAAAAATGACATAAATCTTTCCCGTAGTTAGTAGACGCAATAACTTTTGCGTAAACCAATCAAAATACGCTTATTGCGATTTTTTTTAACCAAAAATATGTAGCAGAAAACAAATTGGCCTTAAATGTTAAAAAGATTTGATTTCTAATTTTTTTCTTGGGAATGTGGAAAAAAATGGATTTTTGTAAGATCTTACTGTAAAATCCTTTTCTCTTAAGCTCATTGACAGACGTAGTCCTCGTTGATTCAACACAACTCAGGTTATGCTGCCCTCTACAGGAGTAGGACTAGACAGTAAAGAAAACATTCTGGCCACACCTTAGGGGCAGTCCCAGAGGGTATATCCTCTCTCTCTCTGCTACAGCAAATCAGTTATGTCACAAAGCAGTGTTTAGAGAATTTAACCCAACCCAACTCAAAACAGAGGGGCGGGTTCTACGTCTGTCAATGAGCTTAAGAGAAAAGGATTTTACGGTAAGATCTTACAAAAATCCATTTTTCTCTGTCGCTCATTGACAGACGTAGTCCTCGTTGATTCAACACAACTCGGGACGTCCCAAAGCAGTACCACAAATGAGGGGTGGGAAAATGGAAATCAAATCCAATCTAGAAGGCCCAACCGGTGCCAACTAGAAGTTTTCAATGCTCATCAAAGATGAGACTCAACAGAAAATTCCAACAGAAAAAAACCCTCGAGGTAGACCACCAGTCTCCTCAAATTGCGGCCTGCAAAACCTTGCGGCCAAATGAGGCATCCGCCGATGCCATCACATCAATTTTATAGAATTTTGTAAAGGTATGTACCGACGACCAGGTGGCCGCCTTACATACCTGGACCACTGACGACTGATGGCGGAAGGCCCAGGAAGTACTGAGCGCTCGAGTGGAGTGCGCCTTAACAGGGAACGGAGGATTCCGACCCTTAATAGAATAAGCCTGTACCACCGTCTTTCTAATCCATTTGGAGATAGTCGCGGCAGATGCAGGCAACCCCTTTCTGGGGCCATCCGTGATCACAAAAAGTGAATCCGTCTTACGGAACGATTCCGTAGCCTTCAGGTATACCCTGATTGCCCGAACCACATCCAAGGAATGCAACGCATGTTCCCGATGATGACTGGGCTGAGGACACAAGGAAGGTAATACAATATCTTCATTCAGATGAAAGTCTGAAACCACCTTTGGAAGAAAGGATGGCTTAGGATGAAGAACTACCTTATCCCTATGAATCACTAAGTATGGGGACTGGCATGACAATGCAGCCAGTTCTGACACCCTGCGTGCAGAAGTGATAGCCACCAAGAAGGCCACCTTCTGGGATAAAGTAAGCAAGGGAATCTCCCTGATGTTTTCAAAGGGAGGTTTCTGCAGAACCGACAAAACCAAATTAAGATCCCAGGGCGGTAAGGGCGCGCGGACTGGTGGAGCCAGGTGCCGCACCCCCTGGATGAAATTCCGCACCAAGGACTTAGTAGCCAAAGGCTTCTGAAAGAAGATTGCTAATGCTGAAACCTGACCCTTGATGGTGCTCAAGGCTAGTTTCTGCTCAACCCCCTTTTGCAGAAAGGCCAATATTCGGGTCACCGAATAGGTACGTGGCGGAAATCCTAAAGATTCGCACCACGCGATATACGTCTTCCATGTGCGATAATAGACCTTGCTGGAAGTCGCTTTCCTTGCCTTAATTAGCATAGGAATAACTGAAGCTGACAACCCTCTGTCCTTCAGTACCTGGGTCTCAATGGCCAGGCCATTAAACCCGCGACTGTAAAGCACAATGGAAGATCGGTCCTTGAGACCGCAGACACTCCCTGAGAAGAAGTTCCCAAGGAGCGTTCGCGACCAGCATGTCCAAGTCGGCCAGACCGGCTTGACGAGGCCAGTCTAGAATTTCCAGGACAACTGGAGCTGACTGGATCCGAACCAGGCTGCCCTAGAGCTATCTGGCCCCGGCAATCCGACAAAGTCTGATCGTTCTCGGTTCCCACACATTTATCAGACACCTGATTCCTATCAGGAGTGGTGATTTCTCCTGGTTGAACATTAGGAACCGAAGTCACCCGGCTAGAGACTCCTTGGTCTGTCTGTTCAACCGGATCCGATTCTTGTGGGGAACTGAGGCTAATCTTTGGAAAAGGTAAAGAAAATCATCTGTTCAGGGAACGGTAACTACCGCTCCCTGTAGTACTTAAATGTTGGAAGGGAAGAATCGCACCGGTAGCAGTGGTTGATGCTCGATCTGATGCTCTGAATACCGGTGAAGACGTCCCCCCACCCTCAAGCCGGGTGGGGGTGCACCTTCAGGCTGTGTAATCCTTTGCTTCAGGTTTGGCTGAGTCGGTCTTTTGTTTGTCCGACCAGCCCTTCTTGAACCCTCCTAGAGGAGTTTTGCCCTTCCCGCTTGCTCCAGCAGAGCGAACGAACCCTTTATGGGCGGTAAAGAAAGGTCCCCGCTTGTTACGAGGTCCTTTAGCTTTAGCAGCCTGTGGCAAAAAAGTGCTTTTGACCCCAGTGGCATCCTTAATGATCTCATCTAGGGTGGCCCCAAATAGGCGATTCCCCTGAAAGGGGAGATTCGCCAAGGTCTTTTTGGAACCTAGGTCCGCTGACCAGCATTTTAACCACAGCACACGTCTGAGGATTACCGCTGACATAGATGCATACCCTAATAGGGGGATAGCATCCAAGGCTGCGTCACAGATAAACTGTAGTCCTTGTATAATCTGTTCCATCAAATCAGATGTTGCCTGGGGGAAATCTTTCCCCTTCAGGTCCTGGCGCACCAGTCTCGCCCATTCCGTTAATGTCTGAGAAACTAGACCAATGACAATTACTGGTCTAAAGGCTGACCCTATCAGGGAAAAGATAGTGCGGGACTCCGCTTCTACCTTCCGATCCACCAAATCCTTAAAAGGACGAAGCGTCCTCCACTGGAATAACCGTGGCTTTATTCAGTCTGGAAATAGGTGGACCCACCACTGGTGATACCGTCCATTTCTTAATGAGGGATTCCTCAAACGGATAGCGTCTAGCAATGCGCTTGGAAATAGTAAAGGTACGCTTAGAATGCTCCCATTCCTCTTTAATCTTATTACCAAAACACTTGGGTAAAGGAAGAACCTTCACCGTTTTGGTGGGTTTGCTAGTACCAAAGGGAATTTCTATTTCATTTGCCTCTGCCGGTAAAACCTCAAGTCTTAAGGTTTCCCGAACCGCACAACTAGTGCGTCCACCAATGCGTCTTCCTGAATTATGGCGGAAGCATGAACGTTCTCCTCACTGTCTGAGGAAACCTTACCTGAGACAACAGCCCCTGCAGAGGGACCTGCAGCTGCAATGACCATCTCAGAATCTGAATCTGAAGTATCAGATGATATAGGGGTAGGCGGGGGTCGCTTTCTTGACCCCCGTTCCTGACAGGCCGTCTCCACCCGAGCCACCAAAGACTCCAAAACTGCTGTAAATGCATCCATACTCTGTGCACCGGCGGGTCCCACAGCCCCCTCGAGGGAAACAGGTGGGGGTACCTGTGTGGCAGGGTCCATGATAATTCCAGATACTACCCGGAAAAAATAAATTTGCCAAAAAATAAAACTTTTTTTTTTTCAGACCCCCAGCGCCACAAAGCCCCTCAGTGTTACCTGCTTAGGGACCCCTACAGAGCGAGAGAGAGAGAGAGATAGACCCCAAGGCTCACCACTTGATGCTCAGAGTTTCAAATGCAACTTGTCTCAGCGCTGTCTAGAACAGACAGGAAGTCTCTTGGCTGGCTTCCCGGGAAAAAAGGAGGCGGCTCCGCCCCTCTGTACGCCTTCCGGCGCCTCCCCTAGCTCCACGAGGTGTTTGGGTCACCTCAAACATGGCCGCCCCCATGCTGGAGACACGAGGCTACACCAAAATGGCGGCCTCGTGCGATCTACCAGGCAATGGTGGCGGCCTGTACAGAATAACGGCATGTTTGCGGGAGTATCTCGGCCTCACAAACCTTCACCCTCATGGTGATCAGCATGGCCGGCGGTACCGGACCCTGGCGGGCCGTATGCGGTCCGTGGCCGTCGGGAGGCATCTGCTTAGCTGGAGAAATATGATCTGGAATGCAGAATACATGTATAGACATCGCCCTGTGGCTTCTGACAGGTAGGATACCTATACTATCACAGTAATGTTCTAATACTGCCACTGACTACAATCATTTAAACATTTTTGCAATTAGATTGTCAGCTCCCAAACCAAGCCTCCTGGTTTATTGTTCACAAAAATCACACTCCAATAGGGGGATCTGTGACATGTTATAGGATAGAGGGGAGACCCATCCTTACCATTACAGAGAGGGGCCCGCGTTCACCACAAGACCTGTCAGGGGGAAAGGGGGAACATACTACTCACCCTACGGGAACCAGGCGGGCGCCAACTCCTCACAGTACCCCTCTCCACCTGGGTGGGAGGGCTGTCGACCAATATGGACGCGGTGACTCATGGTCATTGGCGTTTAAGCGAGACGTTCAACTCGCAGGGTCAGTCCCCGTCCAGTGGGACTATGTCGCGGCCGACCCAGCGCGGAGCTATGGCCTGCACGCGCTTGTAGGCTGAACTGGGGTGACCACTGGATCTCAACATCCAGCCCGTCGCCCAGTTCCAGCTTTCTTGCTTGAAGATCTCACAGGAACACTGGAGAAAAAAAGCTGTCTAAAAAAATCTAAGAAAAAAATCCTGCCAGGACCGAAGATCCTAGCAAGGCATCTAGGTCCTTACTCCTAACTAGACAGAAAAAAACTAATTTGCTGTAGCAGAGAGAGAGAGGATATACCCTCTGGGACTGCCCCTAAGGTGTGGCCAGAATGTTTTCTTTCCTGTCTAGTCCTACTCCTGTAGAGGGCAGCATAACCCGAGTTGTGTTGAATCAACGAGGACTACGTCTGTCAATGAGCGACAGAGAAATATTGTTTTATTTTTCTTAATTGTTGCTGTTTTTTTGTTTATAGTGCAAAAATTAAAAATCGCAGAGGTGATCAAATACCACCAAAAGAAAGCTCTATTCGTGGGAAAAAAAGGCCGTAAATTTTGTTTGGGTACAGCGTCGCACGACCGCACAATTATCCGTTAAAGTAAGGCAGTGCCGAAACGCAAAATAGGGCCTGGTCAGAACGGGGGCAAATCCTTCCGGGGCTGAAGTGGTTAAAATATTTTTTTTAACAGGCAAATAAACCTCACTCTCCCCAATTGTCTTTTATTCACTACGATACCTGGTTTGT
Source organism: Pelophylax lessonae (assembly GCF_965119305.1). NCBI lineage: Eukaryota > Metazoa > Chordata > Amphibia > Anura > Ranidae > Pelophylax > Pelophylax lessonae. Next base: position 57,386,405 of record NC_138772.1, read on the forward strand.
CTGTTCCTCAGATGAGACTTATTCACACTATATGTGTTGCAATACATTGGCTGATTGCAGTAAATTGGAAATCCTCTTCATTCCCCCAGGCCCTATTAAAGGCTAGACTCTCTTCGATTAACCAAATGGAAAAAATTTTCCATGTAATTTATAATTCAACAAAATCCTATGATAACAAATGGGAACCTTGGTTTGATCACTCTAACATTCTATTTCCACCGATGGGTTCCTAATCACAAATATATCTTTACAACGTGACTGTGTAAGATGTAGTTGGTAATTTGTAGTCATAACGATATGTTCTCTATATACTCTTGAGGCTCGGTTCACACTGATGCGATGCGGGAAGGCTGCGAATTCGCAGCCTGTTCCCACATCGCACACGCACCCCCGACAGTTCACACTGCCATATGCGATCCGCTGGGGGTGTCAATGTAATCTTAACGACACCCCCAGTTTGATCGCATATCGCAGTGCGATCGTGCAGTTCGCACAGGATCGGATCGCACAAGTGTGAACCGCTGTGCGATCCGATCCTGATGCGGCAGCAAAAATGCCTCCTGTGCGTGTTTGCTGCGGGTGCGATGCGAATTTAGCCATACAAACTGTATGGCTAAACTCGCACCGCACAGCTGATCGCATGTAATGTCGGAGCAGTGCGCTCCGACATGACATGCGAACCCCGCACACGCAGTAGTGTGAACCGGGGCTGAATGTTTACTGCTTTATGCACTATTATGGAAATTGTCATATGTCCGCTACTCGGTACCACTCATACGAAGTCTTATTTTTTCTTGATCCTTTTTAATTATATCTGAACTTATACATACTTTCTGTAACAATGAATATTGTTTATTGTTGTTTACCTCACTGTTAATATACGCTTTTGTACCACAATTTTTTCACCCTAATAAAAAAGTTTGTATACAAAAAAAAAAAATATTTTTTTTACAATTTTAAGAGAGTGTGTATAGATACAGTACACACACACATTATTATATATATATATATATATATATATATATATATGTATATATATAGCGCCGACAGTTTACGCAGGGGGCGTAAACTGTTGGCGCTATATATAACTGAAACGCAAAATAGGGCCTGGTCAGAAAGGGTGTCAAATCCTTCCAGGGCTGAAGTGGTTAAAATGTTTTTTTTACAATTCTAGGAGAGTGTGCATAGATACAGTACACACATATATATATATATATTATTATTATATAGGATTTATATAGCGCCGACAGTTTACGCAGAGCTTTACAACTTGAGGGTAGACAGTACAAATACAATACACTTTAATACAGTAGGAATCAGAGGGCCCTGCTCATTAGAGCTTACATATATTTTTATACATACCCACACACGTGTTAGAGCTTTGGGGTGCACACCCTAATGCAAACAGCTGCGCACACCTATGCTGGTAGGTAATCAGCTCCATTCTAAATTGGCCCTAGTATGTGTATGTATGAATGTGAGTTAGGGACTTTGGATTGTACACTACTTAATTGTAGGAACTGATGTAAGTGTACAAAGTATACATAATGTAAAGAGCTGTGTAAATTGTCATCGCTATATAAATACCAATATTAAATAAAAATAATTAGCTTATAGCCACTCCTGTAAAACAGAGCTCAGACTTAAGAGGTCGTAAACCCCACATTTTTTTTTTTTTTTTACAACCCGCAAGAGAAACACACAATGAGCTAGTATGCATCGCATACTAGCTCATTATGAAATACTTACCTCAGAACGAGCCCCCGCCGTGCCGCCCGCTTACCTGTATGACGGGCGACATGTCCAGTCGCCCGTCTTTCGGGATCCCGGCATCCGGCCATCTAATTGGCCGGAGCCGCGGTGACGTCACTCCCGCGCACGCGAGTGGGAGCCGACGGTCAAGGGACTCTGAAAGAATGGCACCAGCGGCCGTTCCTTCAGAGCGCATGCACCAGTGACGTCACTGGCTGCATGCAAAGTAAATAGGCTTACATAGTTACATAGTAGGTGAGGTTGAATAAAGACAATAGTCCATCCAGTTCAACCTGTGTAGGTGTGTGTGACTGTAATCATCTAACATAGCCCTCAATCTCCTGATCCTTGAGATGTAAGTCTAAGAGTCTTTTGAAAGTCACCATACTACCCGCAGAAACCACCTCTTGTGGTAGACAATTCCACAATCTTGTAGCCCTAACAGTAAAGAACCCCCCACGTTGCCTGAGGTTAAAACGCTTCTCCTCTAATCGCATTGTATGTCCTCGAGTCCTCATGCAATTCCTTCGAATGAACAGCTTTTCTTCTAAGCTGAGATCCCCATTAAGATATTTATAAATTGCTATCATGTCCCCTCTCAGACGTCTTTTCTCCAGGGAAAATAAATCGAGCGATTGCAGCCGCTCTTCATAGGTAAGGTCCTCCAACCCCCTAATCAGTTTAGTTGCCCTTCTCTGGACTTTCTCCAGCTCCAACACATCCCTCCTGAGGACTGGCGACCAGAACTGGACAGAATACTCCAGATGCGGTCGGACCAGAGTTTTATAAAGTGGAAGGATTATAGTCTTATCTCTGGAATACATCCCTTTCTTTATGCATGCTAATATTCTGTTGGCTTTGGAAGCTGCCGCTTGGCATTGCATGCTGTTGCCTAATCTATCATCAACTAAGACTCCCAGATCCTTCTCCATTTTTGATTCCCCCAAGGGTTCCCCTCCTAACGTGTATTGTGTTTTTATGTTTTTGGTCCCCAAGTGCAAAACCTTACACTTCTCCACATTAAACCTCATTTGCCATGTCGTTGCCCACTCGGTAATTTTGTCCAGGTCATTCTGTAGGATATCTGCTTCATGCTGTGCAGTTATTGCCCTGGCCAATTTTGTGTCATCTGCAAAAACTGATAACGAACTACTGATCCCGTCCTCAATGCTGTTTATGAATAAATTGAACAAGGTTGGTCCCAGGACTGAGCCCTGGGGCACCCCGCTTACTACCTCAGACCAGTCTGAGTATGCGCTGTTTATTACCACCCTTTGGACACGGCCTTTTAGCCAATTCCGTATCCAAGAGCAAACCCTGCTGTCGATACCTGCAGACCTTATTTTATAAATTAAGCGCTTGTGGGGAACTGTATCAAACGCCTTAGCGAAATCCAAGTACACCACATCCACTGGTCTCCCCCTATCTAGCTCACAGCTTACCTCCTCGTAGAATGCTAAGAGATTGGTTTGACAAGATCGCCCATTTGTAAACCCGTGCTGGTTACTACTGATGATGTTTTTGTCTTTAGCATACTCTACGATATAGTCCCTTATCATCCCCTCCAAAAGTTTACATATTATTGATGTCAGACTGACAGGCCTATAATTTCCCGGGATATGTCTCTGGCCCTTTTTGAATATCGGAATCACGTTAGCCTTCCTCCAATCCCCTGGTACATCTCCTGTCCTAATACTGTCAGCAAAGATCAGGAACAGTGGTCTAGATATAACCATACTGAGTTCCTTGAGCACTCTCGGATGTACGCCATCCGGGCCTGGTGATTTGTTTGTGTTAAGTTTATCCAGTCTTTCCCTGATTTCCCCCTCTGTTAGCCATAGTGGCAAGTCCTGTGTATTACTACTAACCATACAGTCATGGTCAGTGTACCCTTCCTTTTCCTGCGTAAAGACTGACGAGAAAAAAGAATTCAGCACGGTTGCTTTTTCAGTGTCCTCTGTAACCATCCTCCCATCATCGCTAATTATGTGTGCAATATGCTCTGCCCTAGTTTTTTTTGCTGTTGATATATTTAAAGAATTTCTTTGGGTTTTTTTTACTATCCTCCGCTATTTGTCTCTCAAAGTTGATTTTAGCCATCTTGATTTCGTGTTTACACTTCTTATTTTCCTCCTTGTATTGCTGGAAGGCCGATACGGTGCCCTCTGATTTATATTTCTTGAAGGCCAATATATTTCTTGAAGGCCAATTTTTTTCCCCTAATTTTTTACCTATAGGTAAAAGTGCTCTGAGGAGGGTTTACTTCCTTTTTAGGCTACCCATACAGTACAGTATATAACTTTCTTATTCAATTTCCTTTAAGCCCCGTACACACGATAAGAAAATCTGAAGGGAAAATTCGCCCGACAACCGATCTGCCGATTTTCGGATTGTTAGTATGGTGCTTTGGACAGCCGACTCCGACTTTTGGGCCGACAAAATCCTGATGTGCAGGCTATAAAATTTTTGTCGTCCGTCAAAACAACGTCCGATTTTCGTCTCATTAGTACAGATTTCCACGGGAAAAAAATCTTATGAGCAAGACTAGGCATGCTCAGAGACGAAAGAACACATACAAAGCAATCCAACACATGACATCACTTCTGAAGTAGAATTCTGTCTTACGGGAAAATTCGTATGAAAATAACCTCTTCACTTTCCACATCAGACTAGCATGCCACAAAAAACGGACGACAGATCGTTCGATAATCTGATCGTGTGTATGGGGCTTTAGATTTACCTTCAACTATGTAGTGCAAGGGCCTGCCTGGTTGCATACAAATTAAACATTTTAGGGCTTTACCTCATATTATATGTTTTTTTTTTAAATCAAAAGGAAAATTGTACAATAGAATTGCATAATGTATGGTCAGCCTAAGGGAGTTGATAGAAGCACATGGTGCCAATCAGTTGCACTGTGGTGCAGTGCTAACAAGGGACATGTTGACAGGGAGAGAACACAGAGATGAGTTCATTCGTTTCTGAGTCTCCTTTTACTCTTTAGTCAGAGCTGTGTGGCAGAGCTGTGTAAATCTCAGGACTGGATAAAAAAAAAAAAAAAAAAAATACAAATCCTTTAGCAGGTACCACAGCTCTCAAATTTGTATCTTATCTGTGTGTTAGCTGTTTTACTGGAGTTCAGTTTTAATTCATACAAATCATGTCAGGAATAAACAAACATTAGTTATGTTTCAAAAAAAGCTTACATTGTATTACATACAAAAGTTTTAAAAAACCATAGCAATAGAAGAAGTGCATCTCCTGAAGATGCTAAAACTGTGAAATGCGTCAAGACTTTCCAGCTAACTGAAGCTCCATCAAATTAGGTATGTATGTATGTATGATATGAGCTACCATGTGTGGTTGTACACAGGGGACTAATAGCTGGTAGTGTCTGGTATATTTATCTTTTGAAAATGCACATCTTCTATTGTTATGGTTTTTAAACTTTTGTATGCAATAAAATGTAAACTTTTTTTTTTTTTTTTTTTTTTTTTTAACATAACAAACGTCTGTTTATTCCTGAGATGGTTTTTCCCATTTTTGCAATTAGGGATGTGGTGCTGATTATACCTATTAACACATTTTATTTATAAATTTATACAAATTAAACGCCATGTTTTATTTTTTTTTTTTCTTTAATTTTAATTGGTGATCTTGCCGGTGGTGGTGCATCCTATTGCCAGGTGACAATGCTGATTCTTTAGTGCTTTGCTGCAGGAGGAACATTGTCACCTTGTGCTGCACGCTGCTGGGAGTTAAAGGTTGAATTGCTGAGGCACAGCGAACCAGCACATTCAGCCTGCAACCTCCCTGATTAGTTATTGACAGTGGCTGTGAGGGTCATACACTGAGGGGTAAGGGGCAGAGGAAGCGGATTTCTACAATTGAACATGTAAAAAATGTCATGGGGAAAACAACTTTGCAAGCTAGCATTTATGATAAACAATATGGATAAATTTTACTTGAAGCGGTAGTAAACCGCTGAAACCCCCCCCCCCAAAAAAAAAATAAAACCTGCAAGACAATAGCATAATGTGCTAGTATGCACCGCATACTAGCACATTATGAAATACTCCTCTTAGAACAAAGCCCCGGCAGCGGCGCCTCAACGTTTCTTCTAGGTTCGCAGACTCCGGCGCTATGAGTGGCCAGAGCCGCGATGAGGTCACTCCTGTACGTGCGCGCGGGAGCACTCCATTGCAGCAAGGAGCTCTGAAGTTCTGACACGATATGCAGGACCTTTACAGCGCATGCACCGCTGATGTCAGCGGCTACATGCAGGGTGAATATCTCCTAAACCGTGCAGGTTTAGGAGATATTCATTTTACCTACAGGTAAGCCTTATTATAGGCTTACCTGTAGTTAAAAATCACCAAGCGGGGTATCCAACCGCTTTAAATGTTAAAGGGAATATATAGCATTGTTATATTTTATTTCTTTACTATGGGCAGAATATAAAATATGATGGTGTTTTTAAGCAGCAAGAGAAGTATCAAGCTACTTTTTACATGATTTCCAGGCCTCTGGAGTCAGAAATGTAGTGGGGTTTTATTCCAGCAAAGCAGGAAAGGATAGTCTGGAAACTATTTAAAAGGGGGAGTACAGCTCCACCTGCTGACTTGAAAAGAAAGTACCAAAAAATCCTCAGCAACATTTCACATTTACCTGAATAAAAATACACATATATTTTATTTGTGTTTAGGCCAAGCCATAATAAAGAAAATATGCAAACCCAAGATAGAAGGCCGACTGCTGAGCACAGGACTGCATAATACACAAGACTGCTGAGCACAGGACTGCATAATACACAGAGCGCTGGGTATAGGACTGCATAATACACAGAGCGCTGGGCACAGGACTGCATAATACACAGAGCTCTGGGCACAGGACTGCATAATACACAGAGCGCTGGGCCCAGGACTGCATAATACACAGAGCGCTGGGCACAGGACTACATAATACACAGAGCTCTGGGCACAGGACTGCATAATACACAGAGTGCTGGGCACAGGATTGCATAATACACAGAGCTCTGGGCACAAGATTGCATAATACACAGAGTGATGGGCACAGGACTACATAATACACAGAGTGATGGGCACAGGACTGCATAATACACAGAGCGCTGGGCACAGGACTACATAATACACAGAGCGCTGGGCACAGGACTACATAATACACAGAGCGCTGGGCACAGGACTACATAATACACAGAGCTCTGGGCACAGGACTGCATAATACACAGAGTGATGGGCACAGGATTGCATAATACACAGAGTGATGGGCACAGGACTGCATAATACACAGAGTGATGGGCACAGGACTGCATAATACACAGAGCACTGGGCACAGGACTACATAATACATAGTGCTGGGCACAGGAATACATAATACACAGTGCTGGGCACAGGAATACATAATACACAGAGCGCTGGGCACAGGACTACATAATACACAGAGCGCTGGGCACAGGACTACATAATACACAGAGCTCTGGGCACATGGACTGCATAATACACAGAGTGCTGGGCACAGGATTGCATAATACACAGAGTGATGCGCACAGGACTGCATAATACACAGTGCTGGGCACAGGACTACATAATACACAGTGCTGGGCACAGGACTACATAATACACAGTGCTGGGCACAGGACTACATAATATACAGGAGGGTGTTAGGCATGGAGTGCAGGGTTCAGAGGTTTGCTATGCACAGAGGACACTTCTGCCCCCACATCCATAGCTCACCTCTGCACCCTTCTCTCACAGATTATCCCTGCAGCCACCTCTTAGCCCTTCCCCCACAACAACTAAACTCTCCATCTCTCCATTCAGCTGCATCAGCTCTGATCCCTGCTCCCTCACCTGTGTAAAAACAGAACCCCCCCCATCTGCTTACCTCCCGGTCTCAGCCCTCCACACCATCAATGTTTGGTGCTGCCTCTTCCCCACTGAGGAGCGGCTGGGAGAATGTCCAGCAGGGGGCATCGGCATCCGAGCCATCAGGCTGTTTCTCAGCCAGCATGTGATGCCCTGTCTCCATTAATACTGCCCTGAATCTGGGGACAAAACCAGGGACAGATTTGATCTGGGGACAGTGTATTCAGTCCAGGGACTGTCACCGGAAACTGGGGACATCTGGTCACCCTACCCTTACAGGCTCAGAAAAGGGAGAGAAAGAGCGATATTTCCCTTTTTGAGTGACATTGAGCTTTAAGCAAAACAGAGTGATAGCAAGAGGTTAATTCTCATTTGATCCATCTTGGCTAAATCCATTAAAAAGGTGCTGAAAACGATTGTTTGGTATTACCCGCCATGCCTCGGTGTGATCTCTGGATGTTGAATTATAAATAGCCGCCATTAGCATAAACGTGTCCTGTATTCTCACACCTCTTGGAAAGAGACCAATTATAGAGTTCTCACAGATTCAGCGATACTTATGTATGTGCTGCTTAAACAGTAGAGAAAACATATCGCGGCATGATCTAAAGGCACCCCAGCTGCCCTGCCTAAATGTCAACGTTATTAAGGTCAATTAAGCCAATGTTGATGATCGCCGGTTAAGAACTACTTACCACATACTCAAAGACGAGGGTTAGGGTCTCCTTGGTGTGGATGATATCATGCAGTAGTACAATGTTGGAGTGTTTCAGTCCTTTTAGAAGTGAAGCTGAAAAAGAAAGGAAAAATTAAACTTTATATTTTCAGGCAGAGTGTAAAATTCTTAATACACTAAATAATGTTAAATAAGTTTTTTTATTATTAATAAAATCCAATTGAACTGTAGTTTAAAATCAGCTAAATGCATTTGCATCTGACAACTTGGCTTCCTAAAAAAAAATAACCACATAGTTTTCACAAGATAGAAAGGCTGCTTCAGAGAATGATCATTGACCTCTGTGTGGAAGCAATGGTCTCTCTGCAGAGGTCTGACATTCCACCTTTTTAGAGTAGAGGGAACTACCCTCTTTCAAGTCAGCCCTTGTCTCCACCCCCTAGTCACCTCGAAGCACCATCTCTTTTTCTACCCCCTACCCACCCCCCAGTACTATACTTTTTAGATAAACCAGAACCAAGTATCATTTTGTGGTGCTGGATAATTTGTATGGAATTTAAAAACAAGAAAAGCAGTAAAATAGATCCCCCACCAGCAACAATAGCTCTCCCCCAAGAAACAAGCAATAGATCCCCAAAAGCACCAATAGATCCCACTACAACAGATCCCCCAGCAACAATAGACCCCCTGCACCCCCCCCCCAGCAACAGCATATCCACCCCAGGAACAATTGATCCCTGAAGAAGAGACGCCTGAGGGGGGGACATGATAGCAATTTATAAATATCTCAATGGGGATCTCAGCTTAGAAAAAAAGCTGTTCAGTTGAAGGGATTGCATGAGGACAAGAGGGCATACAATGCGATTAGAGGAGAAGCGTTTTAACCTCAGGCAACGTGGGGGGTTCTTTACTGTTAGGGCTACAAGATTGTGGAATTCTCTACCACAAGAGGTGGTTTCTGCGGGAAGTATGGTGGCTTTCAAAAGACTCTTAGACGTACATCTCAAGGATCAGAACATTCAGGGCTATGTGAGATGATTACAGCCACACACACCTACACAGGTTGAACTAGATGGACTATTGTCTTTATTCAACCTCACCTACTATGTAACTATGCAACTACCAGCAACAATAGATTTCCCAGCAGCCAGCAATTATAGACCCTCTAGCAGACCGCAAAAATAGACCCCTCCCTCAACAGTAGATCCCTCCCAGAAACAACTGACCCCCCCCCCCCAGCGATACAAGACTCTCCCAGAAACAATATAACCCTCCATAAACAATTATTCCCCCAGCTAGCAACAATGGACCCTCCAGCCCACCCCAGCTCCCCTTTCCATTATATACATTCGGTGATGGAGGTCCCGGAACTGCGTTCCCCCTGTACCTAAGTAATCTTAAAACTGCTCCTTTTCCCCTCCTAACCCCTATTCTGCCTAACCTGTGCAAGAAAAATATATATACTTACCTATGTTCAGGCCACTCTAGACTGGTCGATTGATCCAACTCCTCTGTGTCAGCCAATGTAGAAGAAATGGCTGCACTCCAAGTATATTCAAAACTCTGCTTTATAAACCGAACATCCTATTGTGGCAAAAAACAGGTCGACGCGTTTCACAAGTGTGCTTAATAATCATTAAATCAGCCAGCACTGGCTGCAAGGGAAAGGAGAGAGCGCTCAACAATTGCTGGAATGCCCAAGTGGTGACGTCACCTACAGGCCTACTATGGCCCATCCACTGTCAATGCTCCCTGCTCTCCCCTGAAGCTGGCTGACACAGGGGAGCTGGATCACATGACTGGACTGGAGTGGGCTGAAAATAAGTAGGTCTAATCATCATCTTTCTTAGACAGGTTAGTCAGCAAAGGTAAAATGAGGGGGGCGCAGCTTTAGGAGTAGTTAGATGTAATCGAGAAGTCAGAACCATTCAGCAGGGGTCAAAAATCTGCTGATTGGAAAGCATTAGCTGGAGGAATGTTGGACCTCTGCAGAGAGACCACCTATATATTTCTATATCAGGGGGAGATTTACTAAAGCTGGTGTACACAGAACCTGCTGCAGCTATGCATAGTAAACAATCCAATTATAAATTCAGCTTGGTTAAAGGAAAAGTACAGCCAAAGCTTGGTTGTACTTCTCCTATGGATCACAGGAGTGCAGTTTGTTTTGCACTCCTGTGACCTGTTTTCCGCAGAGACCGGGCTGAAGTCCGCTGTCTGCTGAAGTCACAGAGTCGGTCCAGGCTCAGGTGTCACCATGACCACAGAGTTGGGATCCGCCCACATGCCTGGACCGGCACCCGGCTCAACCTCTCAGTGAGCTGCTAAGAGCCTGAGCCAGCCGCTCCCCACCCCTGCACAGCCCAGGGCTCCAATGAGTGAGGAGATATCATAGCAGAGAGCTGCTGACAGTCAGCAGCTCTCTGATTGGGGAGCTGTGAGAACCGAGCGATCGGCGGTCTTCCATTGTAGAGACGCTGGGGGACAGATGCAGCATCTGACTGATGCTGAATTCACCTAGGTAAGTATCATTCTAAAAAGAAAGAAAAATACCCATACATCTCTTTTAAAGTGGTTGTAAAGCCACTTTGTTTTCTTACCAGAATCCCCTGTGTTAAATTAAGTTATGTGCCCCAGTGTATGTTCTTTTTTAAAAAATATGCCGTTTTATACCTTGTTTCAGAGCACCGCTCGGCGCTCACATGACTGCCTGCCACTCTCCCCCCAAAATCTAAGAACTACAGTGGGAGGGGCTGAGAATCCCCAGCTGACATCAGCCAGGAGGAGGGGAGGAGAGGGGTATGCAATCATGTGAGCGATGAGCAAAGCTCTGATATAAGGTATAAAGTGGTATATTTTTAATAAAGTACATACTCTGGGGCACCTAATCTAACACTGGGGATTCTAGTTAGAAGATAGTTATTTTAGCAGCAGGAGGGGAGGGGGGAGAGGATCGGCAGAGACTAGCTGACAGGGAGGAAGGGAGAGAGAGGAGAGACAGCGGGATAACGGAGGCACGTAAATGGACCGCGGTAATCCTAGATCAACAGCCATGATAAGCCAAGTGTTGTCTGTTTACAGAGGCGAGGGCAGCACCAGGCAGGATCACCCAGGTATTTTAGATGATAGAAAGGGACAAATTACACAGCACAAGCACTATGCTGTTATTCATGTTTTAAAGGAACAGGATCATTTTTTTTGCTTTTTTAGTTTTGACAATAAGGCCCAGTTCACAATGCCGCAACTTGGGATCCGACATGTGAGACCTCAAGTCACATGACATTTGAAATCTCATGTTAGTCAATGGGAGCGGTCTTAATTAGCACTACTGAAGTTGCTCCAGCTTTAGAAAAGGTTCCTGTACTACTTCAAGGCGACTTCAATCTGACTTGTGCCCATAGACTTTATTGGAAATCGCCTCCAAGTCGGATCCTTATCTGAAATTCATGTGATTTGGCTCCGACATTACCCAAGCATTCCCGAAAGTTGCTTCTAAAGTCGCATCATAGGTCACCAGCAAATCGCCAGGAAGTCACCAGGAAGTCACCTGGCACAGTTGCATTGTAAGACGTGCGACTTTTAGGTCGTGGCAGTGTGAGCCAAGCCTTAAACCTAGAAGCTGATTGATTACTATGCACAGCTGCACCAGATTCTGTGTACACCAGTTTTAGTAAATCAACCCCAAAATGTGGCTATTTGAGTCCCATTCCCTAAGATCACCTACAGCATTCAGTTAAAACATTGAGCAGATTCGGATATATAGGCAGCTGAAAGTTTTAGCAAAACTTGAATTGTCCTTTAAAAGTCATAATTGGTTTTGCTTGGTCCTCCTTGGCCCCTATTGGTCCTTCAAAGCAATGGTTGGCCTCACTGACCAATAGTAGGTCAGATGTGTGTGAGGGAGGGACCAAGCCTAACTATGAAGAAAAAAAAGTTGTGATTGGTGTGTAATTTTAACTGCCTACATTCCTGGATACGCTTATTCTTTCCACACATGGTTTTGATCAAAGGAAACCTCAGCTGATGCATGTTCCCACCATATGTCTATTGTGAACTGTCCAGGCTGGTAAAAGGTTCACATTCATGTTGTATTACATGTCCTAAAATGTCCCATAATTGGTCAGGTCAGAAATCATGCAATCTGGAAGTGATATTCATTGAGCATTGCATCTTAATTCAGTGAAGTCTGCAGACAAAGACATAACTAAAAACTACAAGGCCTGCACAGGAATGAGCAGGAATACATCTCTTACAAAACGATTTAATGGTCTCTTTCTTCCCTTAAAGCGGAGTTCCGCCCAAAAGTGGAACTTCGGCTCTTTTGTTTCCCTCCCCCCCTCCGGTGCCACATTTGCCACCTTTCAGGGGGGAGGGGGGAACGGGTACCTGTTTTTGACAGGAAGCCTTCCCCACTTCTGGGATACGGCGCCGTCCCTCGGAAGTTCAGCCCCCGCCTCTGCTGCCGAGCTTTGCGCATGCGCAGTAGGGACCTGCCCGTGAAGCCGCAAGGCTTCAAAGCCGGGTTCCCTTACCGGCAATGGTGGCGGCAGCACCCGACAGCTGATGGAAACATCGGCTGCGGTGCCGACATTGCTGGACTCCAGGACAGGTAAGTGTCCTAATATTAAAAGTCAGCAGCTACAGTATGTGTAGCTGCTGACTTTTAATTTTTGGAGGGGGTGGAGGGGAGGCGGAACTCCGCTTTAAGGTCATCATTTACTAAAGGTTATCTAAAGCCAAAGTGTGAATTACAAACTGCAGCAAGTCGTCCGACAGAGCCCACCTTGTTTCCTGGCTGGAGGACATCCAGCATCATCTAACGCTTTCATATTTTCCAAGAAACAAGAAAAGCCGGCACACGAATGCATCCTATTGATGCGATTCATAGCTATGAGTAAGACTACGGCCGAAACGCGTTAGCATTTTACCATGGTGTACACTGCTGTCATGTCGGAATAAATTGCATCAAAAAGAAGCATTAGTGTGCCGGCTTTTCTTGTTACTTGGAAGCACGTACATGTATCTGGATGCTGCAGCCTGAGCACCGACACTCCAAATTAATTTCACTATGCGGGAGAGCTAGGGTGAGTTTGCATCTCTCTTTCATATTTTGCCTGACTGTCCCTGGTCCACCCATTTAATTCATTGGACTTCAGTTCTTTCACTCATCAGGAGCATCACATGTGGGCGTTACCTAGGATATGTGAAACGAAAAAATTAAAGCTGCCTAGGATAGTCTGCATGCCTAGGATAGTCTGCATGCAAATACAGCCTGCCTAGGAATGCCCACTCCTCCAGACTGATATTCACCCATCAAGGTATTTTGTATCTTACATCGGGACTGATTCTTGAGAAGAACCATTGCAGGGAGTTGTTTGCTTATAGGAAGCTATGTACAGCCCCCTGCTGCCCCCTTCCACTGGCCATGATCTGCCTGCATTGATTAGAGAAGCACAAATCCAGAGATGATATAGATAGGTTTAAAATAAGGTATGCAATAAAAATGGAAACATGTAATTAAAAATGTCACTAGTGGGGGCTGAAGAACTGGGAAAGGCAAAATATAACCAGGTTAAAGTTCAGCTTTAAAGTTAATCTAAAAGGCAATTTTTTTTTTTTTTTAGGGAGAATCATCCATTTTTTTTGTCTTGGTGACAATTATCACTGAAAGTAAGAAAAAATCCAACACCTAATTGTCACAAGAATGGAAATATTCCAATAGTTTTTTTTTCAGTACTAGAGGTTGAAATGCCAATTTGGTGGGGCCCCATCACTTAGTGGGCCCAGAAAGCCTTGCACTATCTATACACCTTGTATTTGGGGTCTGTGATCAGTTGGCTGGAAACTTGTACTTATTTTTGTGGCACCTTCCCTTTATTAATCATGGTCATCATTAAGTCATAATGGAGTCATGATCTACAATGGCAGCCAGTTTTAATTAGGAAAAAATGAGAAGGTAATTTTAATATCAATTTATAACTCCAGTATCTGTCTTATCAGTGACGGGTCTTTATTAGGATCAAGACAAGAGAAGTTGGAATCCTTTCAGTAATTTCTCCTGCTAATGTACATTTAATGTCCTTTCAAAGCGTCATATGATTTATTGTGGAAAAAGCTCACACCAAATAATTCCATTAAAAAATTTAAAGGGCAGTTCACACTTCTCACACGTAAATTTACCCGTTGAAGCTGATATAGTTTTCCACTGCACATACTCTTCTTAGTTAACACAAAACAAATGTAGAAAAGAAGGAAAGAGAAGAAAGGTGTAGAGCAAAGAAAAGAGAAGAAAGAAGAAGAAACAAGAAAGAGCAAAAAAAAGAGACGAAAGAAGAAGAGAGACGAAAGAAGAAGAGAGACGAAAGAAGAAGAGAGACGAAAAAAGAAGAGAGACGAAAAAAGAAGAGAGAAGAAAAAAGAAGAGAGAAGAAAGAAGAACACGGAGAGAGGAAAAAAGAGAGAGGGAAGAAGAGCAAACAAAAAGGGAAGAAAGAAGATAGAAAAGAGCAGACAAAAGAGCAAAGAAAAGAGACAAGACAAAAGAAGACAAAATGAAGAAAATAAAAAAGAAGAAAGACAATAGAAGAAGAGCAAAGAAGAGAGAGGAAAAAAAAGAATGAAAAAAGAAAGAAGATTGAAAAAGAAGAACGAAAAAAGAATGAATAAGAAATAAGAGAAGAAAGAAAAAGAAGAAATAAGAACAAAGAGAGAGGAAAGAATAAGAGCAAAGAAAAGGGAAGAAAGGAGAGAAGAAAGAAGAGCAAAGATAGAATGAAGGAAGACGAATGAAGAAAAGAGAAGATAAACAAAGAAGACGAGCAAAGAAGAGAGAACAAAAAAAAGAACAAAAAAGAGAGAGGAAAGAAAAAGAAAGAATAAAGAAGAGAGAAGAAACAAAGAAGAGAGGAGAAGAATTAAAGAAGAGAAAAGAAGAAACAAAGAAGAGAGAGAAGAAACAAGAAGAGCAAAGATAAGAAACTAAAGAAGATGAACGAAGAAAAAGAAGATAAAGAAAGAAGATCAAAGGAGAGAGAGAAGAAAGAGCAAAGAAGAGAGGAAAGAAGAATGAAGACGAGAGAAGAAAAAATGGAGGAAAGAAGAAGGGAGAAGAAAGAAGGGAGACGAAGAAGAAAGAAGTAGTAAAACATAGAAAGACAAAGAAGAAGAAGAAGAAGAAAGAAGAAAGAAGTAAGAAGAAAGAAAGATGACAACTCAATACTTTATTATTATTAATAGCATAACTCCCAACTGTCCCTGATTTCGAGGGACTGTCCCTGATTGGGAACAAGTCCCTCTGTCCCTCGTTCATCCTGATTTGTCCCTCATTTTGGTCTGATCTATATAGTTGTATATAAAATGCACTATTTATCTTTCAAATAGTGTTTCCCAGTGCTGAACCTTTCATCCATTTTCTAAATTACTGCATTTGTTCATTTCAAAATCCGGCATAAAGGAATAGTAGTGGTAAAAAAAGCATGTGGGTTTGACTAATCTTTTTTTGTATAATTCTTAGCTTACCTAAAACATCACAGTACCCTGCCTCAGTACTCCTCTCAAGAGCCTTCAACCTTGATGCAAGCAGTGGGCTGGCTATTGGGAGGAGTTATGCAAATAGCAAGGAGTGGGCATTCCTAGGGAGGCAGTAAACTGCTAAATACCTTTTTCTCATCAGCAGTATAAAGCAGTCTAATAACTTCTATCAGTGTCTGGTTAAGACATTTAGGAGGAGTTTTCATTTTCCTCTGACTGTCCTATGAGGCTGCAGGACCCCTGACTCTCAGGACAGTGCTGATCGGCCCTGTGCAGAATACATGCACCCTCCCAGAAAAAAAAAAAAACTCTAGCAATACACACCAAACTGAGCATGTGCAGCTTGCCCCCAGGACTCAGGAGATGGATTGGGGACAGTGGACAAAGAGGAGGATCAGAGAAGACAGGATCAAACAGCCTTTTTACACAATGCAGAGGATTAATTCCTTAGGTCCCACAGTGAGTATAATGATAATAATGACACACCCCAGATCTATTTGCAGATCACAGCCAAATAGTGCAGGAATCGGATCGCATGGGTCTGAACATCCATGCGATCCAATTTCCTGCACCATTTTGGTGCGAATTAGATGAAATTTGCATCGCACAGACATTGCCTGTGCTCTGCACAGCAGTGCGGTGCCAATCACATGCAATGTCTAACATCGCACCGAGCCTAAGGCCTCATACACATGGGCCAAAAAAAAACCACCATCTGGTGTTTTTTTTTTTTTTTTTATGCCTCAGGATTGCAGCTGCATATTAACTAATGTGTCTATGCACATGCAGGCATTTACACAGGGGCATAAAAAAAAAAAACAACAACAAAAATCTACAAACTCGCATTCTTGGAAAAGCGTATTTGCAGAAGCATAAGCAAGCTAAATGCATTCTAGTGACTGAATACTCTAGCCAATCAAATGAGTTTACGTATAGTACATTAAAGTCGGGCTCGACAAACCCCAGGCGCCAGGTCGCCCTTGCAACCAGACGTTTCAACCTGTAGGCTCCTCACTCCTCTCCTAGTTGTTGACCAGGAAGTGAAGTTTGATGTCACTTCCGGGTCCCTGTTTATAGTTTCTCCGGCCATCAAGGCCTGGAAAGAATGTAATGCAGATGTGATGTGTATTGCATTACATTCAGTGGAGCACAAGGGAGACTTGCAGGGTGTTTTAGACCTTGGATGTCTCAATAAAGAGAACCTGTCACCAAAACAAATCATCACATAGAGGACCAATGGGGAAAAAAAAAAAAAGTTAATTAAAAAAAAATTAAAAATGTTACGCACAGGGCTCCTGTGCAATTTGCCCCAGAGCCGCTCCGGAGAAATATATGATCGATAGAGAGCCGGTCACAATCTCCTGACATGCGAATTGGATGCGGGGAAACCAGCATTAAATTCGCAATAGTGTGAACCCAACCTAAGAGTAGAGGACACCACTGCAGGGTAAATTTAATAGATTAACTACCGATCCACCTTAACTAAGGTGGGGTTCTCAGAACCTAGGAACTATACGTAGCCTAGGACAGTGATGGTGAGCCTTGGCACCCCAGATGTTTTGGAACTACATTTCCCATGATGCTTAACTAAACTTCAGAGTACATGAGCATCATGGGAAGTATAGTTCCAAAACATCTGGGGTGCCAAGGTTTGCCATCACTGGGCTAGGACGATGTGAACTCAAAAGATAACCCACATCCAAAAGAGGTTCCAAACAAGAACAAATCGCGGCATTACAAAAGGAATTATTTTATTTGGCATCACAAAACCATAAAATCAATGTAAGTATTAAACCAAAACCTTCACTATACGCCAATAAAAAACAAGCAGCTAAAATGGTATAAGTGAGCACTCAAAAAGGACAGCAGCCCAGATAGAGCGAAGATAACTTGCCACAAATTTGTAGCAGTGTTAAATTGTAAGTCTTGTTAACTTGCAAACTCTATTAAAGCCTATCTATGGGACACAAACATGAAAAATCAAAAGTCCTAATTTTAAAGGCTTATATGAAAGTTATTGCCAAATAAAAAGTGTATGGGGACCCAGGTACTGCCTATCAATGCAAATTTTTTTATTAAAACAATCACTTTTAAAGGAGCAGGGATTTTAATGATGCTTAAAGTGAAACAATGAAAATGAAAAATTCCTTTTATAATGCCTGGGGGGTCCCCCAAGTCTGCCTGTAAAATGGTGTATCTGTACGACGTATAGAGCCTGCTGCAGCAATACTGTAATTTCTAAAGGAAAAATGTAATTTAAACTTGCTCGCAGCTGTAATGTATTGCCGGAAGCCGGCAATACAGATTTAAAAAAATGAAAAAAATGGAGTAGGGTCCCCCCCCCCCAGTCCCGAAAAAAATTAAATTTCTTCCGCCTGTTAGGAGGCGTCCTGCCGTCTGCCCGATCTGTGCTTTGACAGTTCTAATATGGGCAAGGGGCAGGGCCACCCGGCTAAGTCACCCGGAGGCACAGCCCCCTTCTGACGCCACATGACGTCAAATCGCAGATCGTGTAGACCAGGGGTCTTCAAACTATGGCCCTGGAGTTGTTTTGGAACTACAATTCCCATCATGCCTAGTCATGTCTGGGAATGTGAGAGTTTAACAATGCCTCATGGGATGTGTAGTTCCCCAACAGCAGGAGGGCCGTAGTTTGAGGATCCCTGGTTTTGCCGGTGGGACACCTCCCAAGCAATTTTTATATTCTGGGTCCGCCGGGTTTCGTGATTGACAATGGATTTACATTGAGGGGCACATTTTTTTTTTTTTTTTACTATGTACCTAATACCTATTCACATGGGGGGGCGGGATCTGGGGGCCCCCTTTGTTAAAGGAGGCTTCCAGATTCAGATAAATCCCCCACCCGCAAACCCCGTAAACCACAGTCCAGGGTTGTCGGGAAGAAGCCCTTGTCCTCACCAACATGGTGACAAGGTGCTTTGGGGGTATTAGGCTTAGAAGTGCAGTCGCTGTAGATCCAAGGGGTGCAAAGAAAATAAAAACAGCATTTTTGCATGCACATAATCGGATAATAGAAAATCAGCAGAGCTTCCCCTTAACTTCTCCTCAGATCTACAGCGACTGCACTTCCAGTGGAGTCGCTGTGGAGTAAATCAACCCCAATGTTGTCAAATGCTTTTTAATAGTGTACAGTATGGTGAAGGTTTTGGTTAAATACTTATATTGACTTTATGATTTTTGGTAATGAATAAAATGAATTCCTTTTCGTAATGTCACGGGTTGTTCTTGTTTGGAGTTTACGTAGATTTTTCTCTACACGCCATGTGCATGTAAACGCGCATTCAAATGAGCATTTTTAAGTATTTTTTTTTTCTGATCCAGCATACATAGAAGTATTGTAACATTCCCATGTACACTGGGCCTAAGAGGTTAACAGCATAAAATAAAATAAAAATTACAAGTTTCAGTTCCCCACAAGCCGAGTGTTTTTACACGTAATGTAAATGGGAAATCTATCTGGGTTTCTGTATCTGCCTCCAGAGGTAATAATGTATGCGGTGAGTTTTGTCGGCAGCTTTGGAAGTCACAAAAAGAGTGTGAGCTCTACATCCCTCCAGCTGTTTCCAGACACATTGTGATCATCTGCAGCCAGCCCCCAGCAGAGAGAAGACGAAGAAGAAGATGGTTCACCAATGTGGTGTCCATTACGATCAGCAGCTAAAATAAAACAGCCTGCTCTGAAGTGGGTTTAGACGTCGTCGCTGCAATTTAGTAATGATGGGGAGCAAATCAGGTCAGTTATATTACCACCCAGGTCCTGGCTACAATGCCGGGTGAGTTTCTTTGCATCCTGACTAGATCCCATAGGAAGAAGGAATATTCTATATGACTCTATTGTATTATGGATCCCCTCCTAAACAGTCCCCATGGGGTCTACATCTGTGAAAAGTGGAACTAAACTCTCTCAATCAGCATGTATTATTTTTCATCCTTATGGAACCAACATCAGTAAATAGATAGGAAGGAACACTATATCACCAAAAGTATTGGGACGCCTGCCTTTACATGCACATGAACTTTAATGGCATCCCAGTCTTAAGCCTCGTACACACGCAACGATTATCGGCCGACCGATCGGCCGTCTTTTGTCCAGTGTTGTTGTGTTGGTTGAAATGTGCTCTAGACTGCACACGAATTTTCTCGGCCAACAAGAACCAACTTCAGAAGTGATGTCATGTGCTGGTTTACTTTCCGTGTGTTTTTTCTTCTCTGAGCATGCCCAGTCTTGCTCATCAGATTTTTGTCTGCCGAAATCTGTACTGACTGATGGAAAATCGGCCATTCTGTTGACGGCCAACAAAAATGTTATAGCCTGCACACCAGATTTTGTTCGGCCGAAAAGTCTGAGTCGGTTGTCGGAAGCATCATACTAACAAGCCGACAATCGGCCGATCGGACGTTGGCCGAAAATTCACGGCCAACAATCGTTGCGTGTGTACGAGGCTTTAGTCCGTAGGGTTCAATACTGAGTTGACCCACCCTTTGCAGCTATAATAGCTTCAACTCTTCTGGGAAGGCTGTCCACAAGGTTTAGGAGTGTGTCTATGGGAATGTTTGACCATTCTTCCAGAAGGGAATTTGTGAGGTCAGGCACTGATGTAGTAGAGAAGCCCTGGCTCACAGTCTCCGCTCTAATTCATCCCAAAGGCATTCTATTGGGTTGAAATCAGGACTCTGTGCAGGCCAGTCAAGTTCCTCCACCTTCCATGATTTTATGGACCTTGATTTGTGCACTGGTGCGCAGTCATGTTGGAGCAGGAAGGGGCCATCCCCAAACTGTTCCCACAAAGTTGGGAGGATGAAATTGTCCAAAATGTCTTGGTATGCCGACGCCTTAAGAGTTCACTTCACTGGAACTAAGGGGCCAAGCCCAAGCCTGAAAAACAAACCCCACACCATAATCCCCCCTCCACCAAATGATTTGGAACAGTGCACAAAGCAAGGTCAATAAAAGACATGGTTGAGCGAGTTTGAGGTGGAGAAGCTTGACTGGCCTGACCTCAATCCGAAAAGAAAACCTTTGGGATGAATTAGAGTGGATACTGTGAGCCAGGTCTTCTCGTCCACATCAGTGCCTGACCTCAAAAATGCACTTCTGAAAGAATAGTCAAACATTCCCATAGACACACTCCTAAACCTTGAGGACAGCCTTATAGCTGCACAGGTCGGCCAACTCAATATTGAACCCTATGGGCTAAGACTGGGATCCCATTAAAGTTCATGTGTGTGTAAAGGCAGGCGTCCCAATACTTTTGGTAATATAGTGTATATATTCTTGTTTTCATTTTTTTTTTTTCATTCCTTCAGATCCTTCCTGGTTTCAGGCCTAGGCCAAAATTATGTCATACATCCCAGGTGTCTTCATGGGCATTTTTGTTTCCCTTTCATCTGGAGGAGGGGAGCAGAGGCTTTCTCTGCTAAGCACAGCCTCCTGCCTGAGCTAAGGGCAGATGGATTCCAGGAAGTAAATGCTACATGAATCATCTGCCCTTACTCAAGATGGCCATAGCTAGAAATGCTAGAGGGTGTTTTACAAAATGATTTCTCAGCAAAATAAAGAATGGAGACAGGGGTGGATGGTCAGCTTAAAGGTTCGAACACTGAAACTAGATAATGATCTGGGGAGTCTGTAAGTGATCTGCTACAGTATCTGGGACCCCTAACCCTCATGTCCTCAACTGTTCTGCAATAAAACGTTAACCACTTGCCGACCGCCGCCCGACTATATACGGCGGCGGTCAGCCCCTCCCAGGCAAAGTAACGTACCGGTACGTCACTAGCCTGGGAGTGAATAGGGGGCGAGGCGCGCTTCAGCCCCCGCTCGTACCCGACGAAGCCGGCGGTCGATGTCCGCCGGTCACTTGCGATCGTCGGGTAGAGAGGGAGAAAGGCAGGCGGCTAATGTAAACAAAGCTGCCTGTCACTCTCCCCTGTGTAAAAGCACTGATCATATGGTCCTGCTATGTAGGACCGTTGATCTGTGCTGTTACACCACTAGCCACATCCAATGACAGTTAGAAACACGCCCCTAGGGACACACTTAACCCCTCCCTCTCCAATAAAGTTAACCCCTTCCCTCCCAGTGTCATTTTTACAGTAACAGTGCATATGTATAGCACTGATTACTGTAGTAATGTCACTGGTACCCCCAAAAGTGTCAAAAATGTCAGTCAAGGGTCCGATCTGTCTGCCGCAATGTCGCAGTACCGCAAAAAAAAAACGCAGATCGCCGCCATTACGCGTTAAAAAAAAAAACAACAAAAATGACAAAAATCTTTCTCTTAGTTAGTAAATGCAATAACTTTTGCGCAAACCAATCAAAATACGCTTATTGTGATTTTTTTTTTACCAAACATAGGTAGCAGAAAACAAATTGGCCAAAAATTTTAAAAAATTTTGATTTTTACATTTTTTTTTGGGGGGGGGGAATTTCATATAAAAAAAATGTGAAAAATATTGTTATTTTTGCAAAATTGTCGCTCTTTTTTTGTTTATAGTGCATGATCAAAAAAAAAAAAAAAATCGCACCGGTGATCAAATACTACCAAAAGAAAGCTCTGTTTGTGGGAAAAAAAGGACGTCAAATTCGTTTGGGTACAGCGTTGCACGAGCGCGCAATTGTCCGTTAAAGTCACGCAGTGCCGAATCGCAAAATAGGCCCTGGTCAGGAAGGGGGTAAAATCTTCCGGGGCTTAAGTGGTTAATAGTGACTGGCGCCCAATATCCTCTCTTGGTCCATTTTAGCCACAGACTCAGCCCTTGGGTGAAATGTTAGCCATCCCCTGGCCTCTGGAGGTGCTATCCTTCCTTTGGGGTGTTAGAGGTGTGTTACCCCTGGATAGGCTGAAAAGTGACAGCGACTGATTTTACTCACATGAAAGGGACCGGATTTTACAGTTTCCAACGCTCTGATCTTTATTTGCATTCCTTTAAATAAACATGAATTCCTGGGAAATATCTCTCCGCTTAGTCTTTGTACATAGCTTACATAGTTCTGTCTGGATTTCAAAAACTGTTATTTTATAATTGACCTTCCGCAGACCCTTCTGTTTCTCAGCAGACATATTTCTGCATCTGGTCTGAAAAGCTCCTGGAGACCCATTGACGTCAACTGCGGCAGAAACTTTTTTTTTTTTTTCAACAATCCAGCCGCGCATTCTTAAGCCCCGTACACACGTACCGATGGTCGGCATACAAATGTTCCTCTTTTCTCCCCAGGATGTCGGTGTCTGCTGAAAAGTGCAAAGACAGCACAAGGACAGCACAAGAATTTTGTCCGCCGACTGCAGAAGTGATGTCATGTAATGGTTAACTTTCCCTGTGTTTTCTATTTTCTGAGCATGCCCAGTCTTGCAAATCTGCGGTCTGTCGGCCGAATTGTGTACTGACAGGCGAACAATCGTCCGTTCTGGTGTCGGCATACAAATATTTTCATGTTTGCACGAAAGACTTTTGTCCGCGGATTGTGCGCAGACATCTGTCGGAGGCACCATACTAACACGCGTACAATCGGCAGATCCTTCGTCCACCGACGTTTGTATGCCGACGATCGGTACGTGTGTACGGGCCTTTAGTTCTTTAACTGAAAATGTGCGAAACGATGGACCTGTGTATTCCATTTTAGAAGACAGCCATGCCTCTCTCCAGCAGCTGGGGCTCCTTGTGTTTGTCAGCCGAGGGCTTACTTGCACGCTCTGCGGCAGCAGATGGGCATCGCGGAGGAAGATGGGGGCTGAGTGCAATACTCATCTCCTAATGGGCTCTTATTGTGCAGGAAAAAATAATTCATTGAGGCTTTTATGTTGGAAAACTCGCTATGACCACTAAAACCTTTGAGTTACTTGTGTATCCCTCGGAAAATTACATTATTATTATTACAATTGTGCTTTTATTATCCCTATACAAGTGCTAACCCAACTGAAATGTACATATAATTAATGCTGATTGCTTAATTCTGAACACAGCTACATCCCCAGATATAAGAGGGTGTGCACACTTATGCAACCACATTATTGTAGTTTTTTTTTTTTTTTTTACTTCCCCTCCCCCTAAAAGATTTCAGTTTGTTGTTAACTGAGTTGTAAAGTTTTTAAGTCACATTAACCACTTGCCAACATATACTGCTGCGGCGGTCAGCCCCTCACAGGCAAAGTGACGTATGGGTACGTCACTAGCCTGTGAGGCTCTGGGGAGCGAGCGTGCACCGCCGGAGGCGTGCTCCCGCTCCCAGGCGGTCACGAGCCCCCCCCCCCCCCCCCTGTGCGTGTGCCTGGCGGACCCGATGTCCGCCGGGCACTTGCGATCGTCCGTTCGAGCGGGAGAAAGGCAGGCGGCTGATGTAAACAAAGCCGCCTGTCATTCTCCCCTGTGTATGAACAGTGATCATACGGTTCTACTATGTAGGACCGTTGATCACTGTTCCTACACATCAAGCCACAGCCAATCACAGTTGGAATCACGCCCCTAGGGACACACATAACCCCTCCCTCTAAAAAAAAAGTTAACCCCTTCACTGCCAGTGTCATTTTACAGTAACAGTGCATATGTATAGCACTGATTACTGTAGTAATGTCACTGGTAACCCCAAAAGTGTCAAAAATGTCAGTCAAGGGTCTGATCTGTCCGCCGCAATGTCGCAGTCCCACAAAAAAAAAAAAAAATCGCAGATCGCCGCCATTATGCGTTAAAAAAAACCAACAAAAATCTTTCCCTTATTTAGTAAACACAATAACTTTTGCGCAAACCAATCAAAATACGCTTTTTGCAGTTTTTTTTTTTTACCAAACATAGGTAGCATAAAACAAATTGGAGTAATATGTTAAAAAAATTAGATTTTTACATTTTTTTGGGGGGAATTTCATATTAAAAAATGTGAAAAATATTGTTATTTTTGCAAAATTTACGCTCTTTTTTTGTTTATAACGCATAATCAAAAAATCGCACAGGTGATCAAATACCACCAAAAGAAAGCTCTGTTTATGGGAAAAAAATGACGTCAATTTTGTTTAGGTACAGCGTCGCACAACCGCGCAATTGTCCGTTAAATTCACGCAGTGCCGAATCGCAAAATAGGCCCTGGTCAGGAAGGGGGTAAAATCTTCCCGGGGCTTATGTGGTTAAAGGTGGAAAAAGTTCTGAAATTATTTATCTTTGTCTCATTTTTTTACATCATAGAAACCTGACATTTTAACAGGGATGTGTAGACTTTTGTTCCTCATTCTCAAACCTTGAAGACTATCACTGTGCACCATTTTATTAAAAGAAAAAAAAAAAAGAAGTACTCCACTCATAAAGGGTGCCTTCCCTGACTGCTTCCTGATGACATCCTGTAAAGCAGGGGTGTCAAACTTCATTTAATTATGGCATCAACAGTAAGGTTTCCCCCAAAGGGCTGGTTGTATCTGGGTGCGCTCCGCAGATAGTGCAGGGTTCAGGAGTGAGCTACGCGCAGAGTGCAGGGTTCAGGAGTGCGCTACGCGCAGAGTGCAGGGTTCAGGAGTGCGCTACGCGCAGAGTGCAGGGTTCAGGAGTGCGCTACGCGCAGAGTGCAGGGTTCAGTAGTGCGCTACGCGCAGAGTGCAGGGTTCAGGAGTGCGCTACGCGCAGAGTGCAGGGTTCAGGAGTGAGCTACACACAGAGTGCAGGGTTCAGGCGTGCGCTGCGTGCAGAGTGCAGGGTTCAGGAGTGCGCTGCGCGCAGAGTGCAGGGTTCAGGAGTGCGCTGCGCGCAGAGTGCAGGGTTCAGGAGTGCGCTACAGAGTGCAGGGTTCAGGAGTGCGCTACGTACAGAGTGCAGGGTTCAGAAGTGTGCTACACAGAGTGCAGGGTTCAGGAGTGCGCTACACACAGAGTGCAGGGTTCAGGAGTGCGCTACACACAGAGTGCAGGGTTCAGGAGTGAGCTATGCGCAGAGTGCAGGGTTCAGGAGTGCGCTATGCGCAGAGTGCAGGGTTCAGGAGTGCGTTACGTAGAGGTTGCAGGGTTCGGGGGTGCATTACGTACAGAGTGCAGGGTTCAGGGGTGCATTACGTAAAGAGTACAGGGTTTAGGAGTGCGCTATGTACAGAATGCAGGATTCAGGGGTGCGCTATGCATAGTATACAACCCAGAGGTTGCAAACCTGGGTGCGAGGGCAACCACAAAAAAAATGTGCGTTGCAAATCTGGGTGCGATGGACACATAAAAAGGCCTGGAGGGCCGGATTTGGCCCGCCGCCGTTGTGCTGTAGAGGGAGGACTTCCAGTCCTTTCAAAATACCATGTGGTCACAAAGAAAAAAAGAAAAAAAATGTACTGTTGCCATTATTTGTAAGTGATGTTTAAAAACATTGTAAGTTATTCATGCTATTACACTGCATGTAGATTCACAAAATGTGCTCAGGCTACTTTCTCTCCAGGATAAATGTTATTCATTTATACAGGAGACTGAATCAGAAAAATACCAGGATTATAGCCACTAGATGGAGCTGACTATTCTAAATGGATATTTATTTTCTATGAACATCAGCGCCATTCAGTGTATGCTGTATTTTCCTGATTTCATCCATTTGTGGTTTAATGAATAACATTCAACCTGGAGGGGATATAGTCTGGGAACATTCGATTTTGCCCCATTTGCAAAAAAAACAAAACAAATGACCTTGTGGTTTCACCACTCCACATTTTATTTTGTTAATACACCTTTAGAGGTGTATTTAAAAAAAATTAGTTTGGACAAATGTCACACACATTCATGCAGGCTGGATGAATCTCCCCAGTATTTTCTGTAATAGATTAAAGTACAGTAAAACCTTGGATTGCGAGCATAATTCGTTCTGGAAACATGCTTGTAATCCAAAGCACTCTTATATCAAAGCGAATTTCCCCATAGGAAATAATGGAAACTCAGATAATTCGTTCCACAACCATTTATTCATAAGTCCTTCAGTTTATAGTCCATATAAAAAGATTATAGCATTGCGACAGGTTATATAACCATAAAATGTCCATCCACAAATAGCCGCTTCCACAAGGGGATTAGAAGCAAAATCCAGCAGGAGCTACAGAGTATAAAAGATAAGAGAGGCGCCTCTAAGTGTAGCAATATGGTTCCATTTAATGAAGGTTCAACATTTAGCAACTCACATGGTTGATGATTAAAACAGGCACACCTAAGTATGCAGGCATGCGGGGTAAAGCTGTCCACATAGACTGTCTTCTGCACCGCCGACTGCCATTCTGTAATCCTGACCGGGAAGACCACCCTGCAGTAAAGCGATCTGAAAGCGAGGGGCAGCATGGAAGGGATGACGTAGATGGCGGTGCGGAGGATGGTCCTATGTAGACAGCTTTAGCCTGGATGCCTGCATCCTTAGATCTGCCTGTTCCAATCATCAACCATGTGAGTTGCTAAATGTTGTACCTTCATTAAATGAAATCATATTGCTACACTTAGAGGCGCCTCTCTTCTCTTTTATACTCAGCTGTGACTTGAGGCTACTTGTATATCAAGACATCGCTTGTATATCAAGTCAAAATTTATTTGAAAATTTTGCTTGTCTTGCAAAGCGCTCTTAAACCAAGTTACTCTCAAACCAAGGTTTTACTGTATAACCAAAAGGCAGTTTTTGCACTTAAGAGAAATTAGAACACTTGTCAGGCTTTTTTGTGGTCTGTGCCCCCATAAGGGTGATCCACCCTCTCTATTTCTCCTGTTTACTGTTAACACTAAAGCCCCGTACACACGTAGCGATTGTCGGCCGAACGATCGGCCGTCTTTTGTCCGGTGCTGTCCTGTCGGTTGAAAAGTGCTAAAGACTGCACACGAATTTTGTCGGCCAACAACAGCCGACTGCAGAAGTGATGTCATGTGATGGTTAACTTTCCGTGTGTTTTTTCTTTTCTGAGCATGCCCAGTCTTGCTCATCTGCTGTTTTTCGGCCGAATTCTGTACTGACTGAGGAACAATCGGCCGTTCTGGTGTTGGCCAACAAAAATTTTATAGCACGCACACCAGATTCTGTTCGGCCGAAAAGTCGCAGTCAGTTGTCGGAAGCATCATACTAACAAGCCGACAATCGGCCAATCGGACGTTGGCCGAATATTTACGGCCGTCAATCGCTACGTGTGTACGGGCCTTAAAAGAGAAAGAAAATCCCAAATTTTGGGTTGTCACCAGAACAGGAATAGAAAGGAAATCTTCCAATGGGGGTGCTAGTTCTGTTGACAGACAGAGAGATTTCCTCACTTTGGAAGGATTTCCCTTCCCTTCCTGTTTTGGCTGACAGAGGTTAACCCTCCCTTACTCTAGCTGCAATAAAAAAAAAAAAATAAAAAAAAAGGATTGCCTTCAGTACTATTTTAAAGTGGTTGTAAAGACATTCTATGCATGAAGGTAAAAAAAAACCTTCTGTGAGCAGCATCCCTCCCAGCCCCCCTAATACTTACCTGAGCCCAATCACGATCCAGTGATGTGCACGAGAGCCTCGGCTCTCCGGGGACACTCCCCCCTCATTGGCTGGGCTGTCAATCCCAGCAAGTGAGCCAATGAGAAGAGATAGGAGCAGGGTTAAGTTGCAGCTGTGTGTGTGAATGGACACGCAGAGCAGAGGCTCAGGAGCAAGCCTGCTTGGGTGCCCTCACAGGAAGCTGTTTGCTCTGGGGCACTCTGCAGGAGGGAGGGGCCAGGAGTGCCGGCGGGGGACCTGAGAAGAGGAAGATCGGGGCTGCTCTGTGCAAAACCATTACAAAGAAGGAGGTAACTATAACAGGTTTGTTTAACTTTCAAATGTTTTTTATCGAAGAAGATAAAAGTATTACAAACAGTCGATACTGGCAACTCAAGACAGGATAATAAAACATTATTGCAACATAAACAATGCAAAAAAACTTTGAGATACAAAGAAGAAAATGCACTTGTCATCAAAAAGCATTAGTCAAACATGTGGCGCAATAAATTTGGAAATAACAAAGAGGTAATTTGTGGTGAGACCTCCCCAAGTCCTCCCGGGAGCCAAGAATACCAATGTCGGGAGGAAGAGGTAAAGGATGTTAGGCTGGTGAGAAGAACCCCTGCCCCAAGCACCCATAAGGTTTGCGACACATTTGGGGACCAGGCTGCTCACCAAGTCGTGCAGCAGCAAATTTTCTGGCTCTGAGGAAGGGGGCTCGCCCCTGAAACGCGTCAGCCCAGCCACAGCAGCCCCATACGGCACACTGCATGCCATTCAGCTTCGTGTGGGACCTTGGTTTCCTTGGAGAATTTATATACATCATGTTGATGTGTGTACATTCACACCTGTTTTGTGAGTATACTACATACTTTTCACATTTTAATAAATGGTTTTAGTGGTAATGCACTAGGTCGGTGCACCCCTTCTTTTTTTTGTCTTTTGCTCACCAAGTCGTGACAGGGTTCCGGCAGGAGAGGAGGCTCTGTGTATATAAGGAAGCATACGCGTGGGAAATAGGCTCCACATGGAGGAGTAGGGGACACCCCAACGCGTAAAAGGAAGCTAAAATAGAAGAAAAGGACAAAGAGAGGGGAGGAGAGGGAACAATAAAGAAAAGGAGAGAAAGAAGGTAGGACGAAGGGCAGAGGAAGAAGGGGGAGTCACCAGGGGTAGGCTAGGTGTAGCATTTCAGGGTTGTTTTATTAATATCACTTTAATTCCTATGATCATAATATAAAAAATAACTGCGCTAAGCCTAAAATAAAGCTGCAGCTGTAGTGGGAATCACTAAAATGGTATAAACGTATAAGAAGAGCTGCGCTAAGTTGAAACTGTTTGATGGTTACATAGTAGGTGAGGTTGAATAAAGACAATAGTCCATCCAGTTCAACCTGTGTAGGTGTGTGTGGCTGTAATCATCTCTCATACCCCTGAATGTTCTGATCCTTGAGATGTAAGTCTAAGAGTCTTTTGAAAGCCACCATACTACCCGCAGAAACCACCTCTTGTGGTAGAGAATTCCACAATCTTGTAGCCCTAACAGTAAAGAACCCCCCACGTTGTCTGAGGTTAAAACGCTTCTCTAATCGCATTGTATGCCCCCGAGTCCTCATGCAATCCCTTCGACTAAACAGCTTTTTTTCTAAGCTGAGATCCCCATTAAGATATTTATAAATTGCTATCATGTCCCCCCTCAGGCGTCTCTTCTCCAGGGAGAATAAATCAAGCGATTGCAGACACTCTTCATAATCAAGGTCCTCCAATCCCCTAATCAGTTTAGTTGCCCTTCTCTGGACTCTCTCCAGCTCCAACACATCCCTCCTGAGGACTGGCGACCAGAACTGGACAGAATACTCCAGATGCGTTCGGACCAGAGTTTTATAAAGTGGAAGGATTATAGTCTTATCTCTGGAATACATCCCTTTCTTTATGCATGCTAATATTCTGCTGGCTTTGGCAGCTGCCGCCTGACATTGCAGGCTGTTGCCTAGTCTATCATCAACCAAGACTCCCAGATCCTTCTCCATTTTTGATTCCCCCAAGGGTTCCCCTCCTAACGTGTATTGTGCTTTTATGTTTCTAGTCCCCAAGTGCAAAACCTTACACTTCTCTATGTTAAACCTCATTTGCCAAGTCGTTGCCCACTCCGTTATTTTGTCCAGGTCATTCTGTAGGATATCTGCTTCATGCTGTGTGGTTATTGCTCTGGCCAATTTTGTGTCATCTGCAAAAACTGCTATTGAACTACTGACCCCGACCTCAATGTTGTTTATGAATAAATTGAACAAGGTTGGTCCCAGGACTGAGCCCTGGGGCACCCCGCTTACTACCTCAGACCAGTCTGAGTATGCGCTGTTTATTACCACCCTTTGGACACGCCCTTTAAGCCAGTTCCGTATCCAAAAGCACACCCTGCTGTCGATACCTGCAGACCTTATTTTATAAATTAGGCGCTTGTGGGGAACTGTATCAAACGCCTTAGCGAAATCTAGGTACACCACATCCACTGGTCTGCCCCTATCTAGCTCACAGCTCACCTCCTCGTAGAATGCTAATAGATTGGTTTGACAAGAACGCCCATTTGTAAACCCGTGCTGGTTATTACTGATGATGCTGTTGTCTTTAGCAAACTCTACGATATAGTCCCTTATCCCCTCCAGAAGTTTACATACTATCGATGTCAAACTGACAGGCCTATAATTTCCCGGGACATGCCTCTGACCCTTTTTGAATATCGGAATCACGTTAGCTTTCCTCCAATCTCCTGGTACTTCTCCTGTCCTAATACTGTCCGCAAAGATCAGGAACAGTGGTCTGGATATAACCTTACTGAGTTCCTTGAGTACTCTCGGATGCATGCCATCCGGGCCTGGTGATTTGTTTGTGTTAAGTTTATCCAGCCTTTCCCTGATTTCCCCCTCTGTTAGCCATAATGGCAAGTCCTGTGTGTTACTATTAACCATACAGTCATGGTCAGTGTACCCCTCCTTTTCCTGTGTAAATACTGATGAGAAAAAAGCATTCAGCACGGTTGCTTTTTCAGTGTCCTCTGTAACCATCCCCCCATCATCGCTAATTATGTGTGCAATATGCTCTGCCCTAGTTTTTTTGCTATTGATATACTTAAAGAATTTCTTTGGGTTTTTTTTACTATCCTTCGCTATGTCTCTCAAAGTCTATTTTAGCCATCTTGATTTCGTGTTTACACTTCTTATTTGCCTCCTTGTATTGGTCGAAAGCCAATACTGTGCCTTCTGATTTATATTTCCTGAAGGCCAATTTTTTTCCCCTAATAAGGTTTTTAACGCTACGGTTTAGCCAGCCAGGTTTGGCTTTGTCTCTTCTAAATGTATTTCCCATAGGAATGCACTGCAAGATGCCTTTGCTTAATATGTTTCTAAAGCATTACCATTTTTCCTCTGTGGTCAGGGATCCTAGGGTTCGGTCCCAGTTTACCCTTTCCATCAATGAGAACAATTTTGGAAAGTTTGCCCTTCTGAAGTTAAGGGTTCATATGTTCCCTACTTGCCTTGTTCTATTGTTATTTACACTGAATGTGATCATCCTGTGATCGCTAGAGCCCAGGTTGTCCTGTACCCCTACCTCCGATATTATGTCTGGGTCATTAGTGATCAATAGATCCAGGACTGCATTTTCTCTAGTCGGAGAGTCCACCAACTGTGACATGTAGTTGTCCTGTAAGGTTTCCGTGAATAGACGGGCCTTCTGTGTGTGTGTAGTCCCCTCTCCCCAGTCAATGTCGGGATAATTGAAGTCCCCCAATATGATGACAGATCCTAGCTTTGCCACTTTACCCAACAGTGCTAAAAATTCCAGCTCTACCTCCTCCCCTTGTTTAGGTGGCCTATCGCAAACCCCCACAATTACTTTTCCCTTTTCTCCTTCCCTAAGGAGTTCTACCCACACGGATTCTAACTCCATGCTCATCCCATCCGTAATGTCACTCCTTTCTATCACCTTTATATTGTTCTTGACATAGAGACATACCCCTCCCCCTCTTTTTCCTACCCTGTCCTTCCGGTACACCGAATACCCTTGGATATTTGCCAGCCAGTCATGTGAGGGGTCGAACCAAGTCTCCGCTGTTCCCACAAGGTCTATGTCCTCTTCATGAACTAACATTTCCAACTCATCTATTTTATTAGCTAGACTCCTGGCATTAGCATATACCCCTCTTAGTTTTACGGACGTTGATTGGTTATGTTTATTCCTGTTCGGTCTGAGGTTTTCCCGCACAGACCTGCCGATTGACGTTGTGGACCTACTGTCGCTGCTGACCCTACAACTGCCTTCAGTCCTTTGCTCCCTCCTGACTGACTCTACTTCTGAGCCCACCCCCCCCCGTCTCCTAGTTTAAAAGCCCCTCCAACTTGGTGGCCATCTTCCTCCCCAAAAGAGCTGTACCGTCCCCATTAAGGTGCAGCCCATCCTTACTAAAGAGCCGGTAGCCGACTGAGAAGTCAGCCCAGTTCTCCAGGAACCCAAACCCCTCCTTCCTACACCAATTCCTCAGCCACTTGTTAAGTTCCCTAATCTCCTTCTGCCTCTCCTGTGTGGCTCGAGGTACAGGCAGTATTTCAGAGAAAACCACCTTGGAGGTCCTTTTCCTCAATCTAGTACCTAAGTCCCTGAAATCGTTCTTTAGGATCCTCCACCTTCCTCTTACTTGGTCATTAGTGCCCACATGCACCATGACCGCTGGGTCATCCCCAGCCCCGCACAACAATCTGTCTGCCAGATCTGCGATGTGCCGAACGCGGGCACCAGGTAGACAACAAACTGTTCGGTTCCCGAGATCTTTTTTACAGATTGCCTCTCTGTCCTCTTGATAATTGAGTCCCCAACTACCACAACCTTTCTAACCTTACCTGAGTTACAGCTCCCCTTCTTCCTGGAGCCGTCCCTCCCCTGGCAGCTGGGGCAGGGCGCATGCTCCAGCACTGCCACCCCTGAGTTGATATCCCCCTCAACCTGCAACTCGGCAGATATGTTAGGGTGTACCAACTCAGGACTGGCCTCCCTGACTCTCCTCCCACTAACATTCCTAACAGTCACCCAGCTGCGTACCTCTGCTGCTTGCGTCTCCTCTTCTCCTCCCTCCTCTATGCTGGTCCCTGCCAGCGCCTGATGGGTAATGTCCAAGCTCCTTTCCAGGTTGTAGATGCCACGCAGTCTTGTCACTGTGTTCTCTAGATCCACGATGTGGGCTTCCAGAGCAACAAGTCGCTCGCATCTTGCACAGCAGTATTCGTCCTCGATTGATTCATCAAGAAACTCATACATGCCGCAAGAAGCGCACTGAGTGGCATCCCCAATCCTGTCGGACATTATTACCCACTACTCTCTGGGGATAATATTAACGACCTGCTCTTCCTTACCTACACTACCTCTAACTCCCCTGGTTCCAAACCTGGGGTACCCACAAGTCGCTAGTGTACTCACCAGTCGCAAGGATACTCACCAGTCGCAAAGATACTCACCAGTCGCAAAGATACCCACCAGTCGCAAAGATACTCACCAGTCGCAAGGATACTCACCAGTCGCAAAGCTACTTCACCAGTCGCAAAGCTACTTCACCAGTCGCAAAGCTACTTCACCAGTCGCAAGGATACTCACCAGTCGCAAGATACTCACCAGTCGCAAGGATACTCACCAGTCGCAAGGATACTCACCAGTCGCAAAGATACTCACCAGTCGCAAAGATACTCACCAGTCGCAAGCTACTTCACCAGTCGCAAGGATACTCACCAGTGCAAGGATACTCACCAGTCGCAAGGATACTCACCAGTCGCAAGGATACTCACCAGTCGCAAAGATACTCACCAGTCGCAAAGATACTCACCAGTCGCAAAGATACTCACCAGTCGCAAGGATACTCACCAGTCGCAAAGATACTCACAACACCAGTCGCAAAGATACTCACCAGTCGCAAGGATACTTACCAGACTTCCCAGGTACTCAGTTGCAGAGACAGTCACACAGTAGTCAGTCGCAGCACAGACAACAGCTAATGATTTCTCACAGAGCTCAGTCACACAGCTTTCCCCCTGTTTGCAGCTGCTGCTTTACTCACAGCTGCTGCCACACACACACACACTGGGACGGATGTCTCCTCCTCCTCCTCACTGGGCACGGACGGTCCTCCTCCTCTTCTTCCAGGCACTAAGGAAGGCGGGTTCCGACCTCCACCGCCGCTCCCTGCCTCGGCTCCCGTCCTCCACCGCCGCTCAGTTGCTGGTCCCTGCACGGTGCACCCGCACCCCTTGGTGAATCAAACAATAGGGTAAATCAGACAGTATGCTACAAAATAGTGGATAATAATGTCACACAGTACAAGTCCATGTATGGCAATATATGTCCCAAAAAAGCAATAGTAAGCGAGCTTAGAGTGTCCGGTGTAGAGAGGAATCCTCCACCAAATCAATGTGCCTTCATCCACATCAAGTGCTGCATGCAAAAGGCTCACACCAGGCTTACCAGAACTCTATTGAGTGTAGACATATAACGAGGATGTACATCAGTAGATCCACACGGGAGACTGGCACCTTGTCTCAGCTGATCCCGTAACCTCTATAGCATAGCAGGGAGCCACACTATGCACCAACACCATAAGAAATCATGTGCACCAACACCGTGAACCTCGAGTCCGTCCTCACACCAAACCTCACAGCAGATATGTAAGCAAGGGGAGCAACAATGGTGTAGTAAGCACAGACAGTTTATTCCAAAATAGGGTTAAAAACACTCACATATTTGTAGATTCAAAAGCGCTTGTACACAAATCGTTGCAAAGAACGCTGCCGCCCGACTTCCGGGTTCCTCGTGGTGACGTCAGCACGCCTTCCCTTCCTGGGAAGACGTCATTTGTGACGAAACGCGTTTTCATGTGGATGAAGGCACATTGATTTGGTGGAGGATTCCTTTCTACACTGGACACTCTCTGCTCACTTACTATTGCTTTTTTGGGACATATATTGCCATACATGGACTTGTACTGTGTGACATTATTATCCACTATTTTGTAGCATACTGTCTGATTTACCCTATTGTTTGATTCACCATCAAACAGTTTCAATTTAGCGCAGCTCTTCCTATACTCCTATGATCATAAGCTCCCTCTAGCGGCTAAAATGTATATAGTTTTCTGAAATACCTCAATGAGAAAATATACTGCATTATGGCCACTAGATGGAGCTGATGATCATAGGAATGAATCTATCACAGAAACATGGGGAAAAGTTGTCCAGCCTGAATAAAAGTGTGTGACATTAGTATGACAACTGTTTTATAATTAGACACCCAAGTGTTTGAATACACTTTTGAATAATTTTTGACTGTAGGTGTTTTTACTTGCTCTTACCTCAAATGTTTTGTTTCTACTGAATTCTTGTATTTTGTCCCTCCAAGACACAAATAAAAAGACAAATCAGCCCAGAGGAATTCTGAATGGCTCACATTAAACATAATTTTGTGATTTCCTAACAAAGCCACAATTGCAGCCTACACACACAGTACGTCATTCTTTAAATGCAGCGCTTAGTAAACCTCAGAAAAGGCTGAGCGATCCAGGAATGTCTCCCCCAGCTTTCTTATTTGGTTCTCAGCTGCTGCGGTGAACGCAGGATTCCCAGAGGACGTCTGCCTATTAATTAAAGCATGTTTATGGAAAAGTAAGCACTTTTCTCCATTCACACAATCTTTCTCAAGTACTTCGGCAGTGGAGTGTTACACAACACACGGGTCCCATAACCTATTAACAATTTCATTTCTAAAGCTGGGAAGGGCTGCGTGTATACAAATTATATTACCCCAAATAGTCTGTGGTGTGCAGCCGTCCTGGTTTAAAGTGCAGCGGTATTCAAATAAAGAGAAATAAGCTGAGCCTATGGAATAAGTGTGCAGTATTGGCAGTGATTTTGAATTATTACATCATTTAGGATGATGGTTTTTATTTGGGTGCATGTTGGCCTTTCCTTACTTAACCACTTCTGGACCAGAAGGTTTTTACCCCCTTAATGACCAGGCCATTTATTGCGATTCGGTACTGCATTATTTTAACAGTCAATTGCGTGGTCGTGCGACGCTGTACCCAATCAAAATTTATGTCCTTTTTTTCCCACAAATTGAGCTTTCTTTTGGTGGTATTTGATCACCTGTGCGATTTTTATTTTTTGCGCTATAAACATAAAAAGAACTAATCTGAAAAGCAAACAATATTTTTCACATTCTGCTATATAACATTCCCAAAAAAAAAAAAAAAGGAAAAATTATACATTTTTTTCATAATTTTGGGCCAATTTGTATTCTGTTACATATTTTTGGTAAAAAAAAAAAAATCACAATAAGCGTATTTTGATTGGTTTGCGCAAAAGTTACTGCGTCTACAAACTAGGGGTAAGATTTGTATCATTTCATTTTTTTTACTAGTAACAGCGGAGATCAGCGATCTTTACTGCAACATTGCGGAGGACAGATCGGACCCCTAACTGACATTTTTGACATTTGTGGGAGTACCAGTGACATTACTACAGTAATCAGTGCTAACAATATGCACTGTTACTGTACTAATGACACTGGCGGGGAAGATCAAAGGGTTAAGTGTATGCCTAGGGGATGTTTTCCAACTGTACGGGGGATGGGATTGTGGAATCAACACTGAGATCTGTGATCCTAAATAAGAGGAACACAGGCGCTCTGTGCTGATTCCTGAGAGAACAACGGTCTGCTGTGTTTACAACAGCAGACCGCCGTTCTCTCTCCACGGGGAGTGATCCCCGGGGTGCCCGGTGGCAATCACGGGCGCCGGCCCCGTGAATCAGCTTCCCTGCTGGCTAATGTGGGCGTGCGGATCGCCATACAGGTACAACAATTTGCGCAGCCGAGCCAGCCTGATTGTAAAGTCGATTTTTTTTTTTTTTTTTTTTTAACAAACGTGTTACTTACCTCCTCTGTGCAGTTGTTTTTGCACAGGGCAGCCTAGATCCTCCTCTCCTGGGGTCCCTCATTGCTGCTCTTGGCCCCTCCCTCCTGTCGATTGCCCCCACAGCAAGCAGCTTGCTATGGGGGCACCCGAGCCGAGCTGCAACTCCATGTGTCTATTCAGACACGGAGCTGTGGTTCGGCCCCACCCCCTCTCTCCTGATTAACTGACGTTGATTGACAGCCAATAGTGCCACAGCTGTGTCTCAGCCAATAAGGAGGAAGAGTCCCGGATGGCGAGGGACTTGTGGAGATTGCTGGATACCGAGGGTTATCAGGTAAGTATCAGGGGTGCTGGGGGGGGGGGGCTGCTACACACAGAAGGTTTTTTATCTTAATGCATAGAATGCATTAAAGTAAAAATCTTCTGACTTTACAGCTCCTTTAAACTACCCTGGTCGTGTAAGAAACAGCAAGGCCGAAGCTTTTCCTGTGTTGCCGTGTCGCTAGCTCTAAATAGCTACAAGATCACAGCTGAGGTGGATAGAGGATTACACTACTCAGAGCGCAGGGAACTCCAACTATTCATGTGTTGCCAATTATTTTATGGTTTAGTTCTGCTAGGCAAACACCATGAAGTATGTTGTATAGAAGATGGTGCCAAATTCCACATTAGTGGGGTATGGAGCAACCTCCAAAAGCAGAGAAAAGGCACAAAACTGGTCTTTTGAGCATTTACCAGGTAAAGTTTGGGAATGTCACAGTTTAGTTCTGCTTTCAAACCCAACTCCGATCAGTAGAGAAAAAAAAAAAGGCCCTTGATGCACTGCAAGGTTTTGGGCTTGTTCACACTAGGTGCGTCCGAGCACAATTTTTGTGTTTCTGCTCGCTGCGTTTTAGTGCAGCCCATTAAATTTAATGGGCTGTGCTATGTGCGTGTATTAATGGCACTCTCATGCATCTGAAAAAGGCAGCGCGTTTTTGTGCAATGCGGGAAAACGGCCAATTTTACACTTGTTTCTGCTCCCCACTCGCCCTTAACCACTTTACCGCTGCTCACTAGAGCTCTACTGCGGCAAAGTGGCTCGATAACGTCTGGCGACGTAGACCTACGTTGCCAGACACTCCACTCTCGGTGGCGTGCGCGGCGCCGGAGGCTCGCCTCTCGCTGTATTCAGTCACAGCAGGAGTCGGGCCAGGGGAGGAGCGGCGGCGATCGCCACTGCTCTTCCCCGATCATCGGGGAATCGAGTGTGGAGACTCGCCCGCTTGTGTAAACAAAGCGGGCGGATCTCCTAAGTGACAGGCAGGGTCAGATTGCAGGGTTCAGCATAGCTGAACCTGCGATCTGTCCCTGTGTCACTCAGTCACCTCCCCCCACACGTCAGTAAGCACCAGGCATACATTAACCCCTCCCTCTCCAATAAAATTAGCCCCTTCCCTGCCAGTGTCATTTTTACAGTAACAGTGCATATTTATAGCACTGATTACTGTAGTAATGTCCCTCGTACCCCCAAAAGTGTCAAAAATGTCAGTCAAGGGTCCGATCTGTCCGCCGCAATGTCGAAGTCCCGCAAAAAAAAAAAAATCGCAGATCGCCGCCATTACTCGTTAAAAAAAAAAACACCAAAAACGACAGAAATCTTTCCCTTAGTTAGTAAATGCAATAACTTTTGCGCAAAGCAATCAAAATACACTTATTGCGATTTTTTTTTACCAAA
Organism: Pelophylax lessonae; assembly: GCF_965119305.1. Taxonomy (NCBI): domain Eukaryota; kingdom Metazoa; phylum Chordata; class Amphibia; order Anura; family Ranidae; genus Pelophylax; species Pelophylax lessonae. The sequence continues at coordinate 57,425,359 of NC_138772.1, forward strand.
AATATGTAGCAGAAAACAAGTTGGCCTAAAATGATAACAAATTTTGATTTTTACATTTTTTGGGGGGAAATTTCATATAAAAAAAAATGTGAAAAATATTATTTTTTCAAAATTGTCGCTTTTTTTTTTTTTTTATTTGTTTATAGCGCAAAAAGTAAAAATTGCACAGGTGATCAAATACCACCAAAAGAAAGCTCTATTTGTGGGAAAAAAAGGACGTAAATTTTGTTTGGGTACGGCGTTGCATGCCCGCGCAATTGTCAGTTAAATTCGCACAGTGCCAAATCGCAAAAAGTGGCCCAGACGCAAGACAGCAATATCCTCCGGTGGTAAAGTGGTTAAATGCTTGTTTTGTGCTTGGGGACAGGAAGAAAATGAAATAACTTATTCCTTGCTCCTAGAAGCTTCCTTCTCTCCCCATGACCAGCTCCTGAATTTTCTCCTCTTTGCTGCCCAACTGGCAGATATTGTTAGCCAATAATTCTTCACCTTTGACCTGTAGCACTTACCCCCAGAAGGGTCACTGAAAGTAACCCAGGTCTCCAGGACCTGTCAAGAGGCTGCAAGCTCAGGTACCAGTTCCAGAACACCTGAAGCTCAGGGGTGACTTTCTGAAGATTTATTGCAGCACTTGAACACTGCTGAGTAGAGGGATGAGGGTGCAGGATACTCCAAAACGCATGCAGGTACAGGAGGACACATTCTCAAGCAAAATTCTTCGAAAGCAGCGCTGGAGGTAGAGGGGACAACCAGCTAATCTGCGACTCTGTAAGAGCAGTCACTGTTAATGTAGCAACCTCTTGCATCTAACCCTCAAAGCACCAGCACTCCTGGAGCTCTAGGAAAGGTCCTACTCACAAAGTCTAGAGGCAATCTCCCAATTAGCTTCCTTGCGACACTCTTTAGTGAAACAGTTCCCTATTACAGATGAGCTTTCACTGGCAGTGTCTTCCAGCAAGTTTCGTTAAGTTCATGGTCCTCTAGGCCAGTGATGGCGAACCTTTGCACCCCAGATGTTTTGGAACTACATTTCCCATGATGATCAACTACACTGCAGAGTGCATGAGCATCATGGGAAATGTAGATCCAAAACATCAGACTGCTTCCCAGGGCAGAGGCCCCATGAGAGAGAGCTCTGAACGGACTCTCTGAAATATTTATTGTATCCCCAGCCACACCTTCTGGGCCTCCTGCTCAGGGATTGGCTGAGGTCAGATAAATATTCAAAACCCAGTGGCGAACCCCCATACTCTATCTCTGGAAGCTCCTTCAATAGGCAGGCAAGATCAACCAACCATTAGGCCTAGGGAAACCTGACCAGACCTAGAAAATAAATAGCTGCCCAGCGGAGTTCAGTAGAGGCAAACACTACGAACCTTAGATTGAAGTTTGTCAAGCCAGGGGGTTACCAATAGGGCCACCCACAGCAGGAAATGGCCGAAATGTGTGCGACGTATGGCTAGTAGAACGTATATGACAAGTTGCTTACACTTCTGCACTGTTATTACTTTAGAAACTTTTTAGGCTAGATATAATTTGCTATTATAACTGCTACATATAGACAAATCAGCGTTCTCATCACAGGGAGTACACTGGGAATTACAGAGTTTGTCCTAAACATAAAATATTTGGAGTTCAGTAATAAAACTGATGTACGATGCCTGTGAGGGACAAACACAAAATCTGGAACGTTCTGTGAATGCTAAATACAGCATCTGGCTGACAGTCACAGCCTACAAACAATGCACGGGCATCCTGTGCCCTTCGTGTGAAATACAGGAACAATAAATTCACATTGCAGCTTGTTAACACATACAGTATTGACACACTGCAGCGTGTTAACACATTATTAACCCAGTACTGACACACTGCAGCTTGTTAACACATTACCCAGTATGGACACACCGCAGCTTGTTAACTTTTATGAGCCCAGCACTTACACACTTGTAGGCAGGTGCAGTCTACTTTTTACGCTGCAGGTGGCGCTCAACCACAGTGGCATTACAGAGGGAGAGGAAGTGAAGAGGAACATGGTTCCTCTATTGTTTTCTGGGTCACTAGGGAAGCTATGTGATTGGATGCTGGCCCTCTATGTGACTCTAGCAGCCATCTTGGGTCAGGCAGAGTCTATTTAAGACCCTAGCTCCCAGGCTTAGCATTCATTTTGCATGTGGGTAGTGTGGGGACAGGTCACCTGTCTGTCAGGGACAATCATTAGCGTCAGGGAGAAATTCAAGACAAATAGGGTAGGAGCAAGGACATGGCATTCTTCCAGGAAGTCTCCCTGTTTGGGTACGGATTGGCCAGGGACATCCTTCCCCTCAAGACAGATGCCGTCAGTGCATCGCAGACCTACGCTGAAACATTCTGTGAGTGCACCTGCTCGGGTTGTCTTCCTGCTGGGTAGTTGTGCTTTATTGAACGTTACCTTCAATACAGTTCTGTTATTGCAAATGAACTGGGTGTTTACTGCGGCCGCACCATGCTGCACCTCCCCACACACTGCAGCGGCCGCACCATGCTGCACCTCCCCACACACTGCAGCTTCTTAACACCTATGAACCCAGAACTGATACTTCAGCTTCTTAACACCTATGAACCCAGAACTAATACTTCAGCTTGTTAACACCTATGAACCCAGCACTGACACACTTCAGCTTGTTAACACATATAAACTCAGCACTAACACTGCAGCTTGTTAACACCTATGAACCCAACACTGACATACTGCAGCTTAACACTTATGAACCCAACACTGGCATGCTGAAGCTTGTTAACACCTCTGAACCCAGCACTAACACTGCAGCTTGTTAACACATATACATCCAGCACTGACACACTGCAGCCTATTAACATATATGAACCCAACACTGACATACAGCAGCTAGTTTACACCTATAATCTCAGCACTAACACTTCAGCTTGTTAACATATATGAACCCAGCACTAACACTGCAGCTTGTTAACACCTATGAAGCCAGCACAAACACACTTCAGCTTGTTAACACCTATGAACCCAACACTGACATACTGCAGCTTGTTAACACCTACAGTATGAACCCAGAACTGACATGCTAAGGCTTGTTAACACCTCTGAACCCAGCACTAGCACTGCAGCTTGTTAACACATATAAATCCAGCACTGACATACTGCAGCCTATTAACACATATGAACCCAGCACTGGCACACTGCAGCTTGTTAACACCTATAAAACCAACAATGACATACTGCAGCTTGTTAACACCTAAAACCCAGCACTAACACTGCAGCTTGTTAACACCTATGAACCCAACACTGACATACTGCAGCTTGTTAACACCTACAGTATGAACCCAGCACTGACATGCTAAGGCTTGTTAACACCTCTGAACCCAGCACTAGCACTGCAGCTTGTTAACATATATAAATCCAGCACTGACATACTGCAGCCTATTAACACATATGAACCCAGCACTGGCACACTGCAGCTTGTTAACACCTATAAAACCAACAATGACATACTGCAGCTTGTTAACACCTAAAACCCAGCACTAACACTGCAGCTTGTTAACACCTATGAACCCCGCACTAACACTGCAGCCTGTTAACACCTATGAACCCAGCACTAATTCACTGCAACTATTAACACATACAAACCCAACACTAACACATTGCAGCTTGGTAACAAATAGGAACCCCGCACTGACACACTCCAGCTTGGTAACATATATGGATACAGCACTGACACTTTCCAGCTTGTTAATACATACAGTATGAACCCAGCAACGACACACTTGAGTAGCACCTCAATATGTAAACCCATATGGGCACATCACTGAAAAATTGCAGCAGAGCAGAACTGTGGAAAAGACAAGTTGCCTACAAAATAACTGCAGCAGGGGGCAGAGACAAGACCCATCATCCTGCTCAAGGAGAGAGAGCAGCAGTGAGTGGTCTTTATTACAGGATGCTCCTGCATTTTCAGTCTGGATTACTGCACAGATCCAGAAGAAATACACAAAGCACTCCAAGATTCAAGAGTACACATGACTTATTTAAATATCAGCTTATACCGGAGTTCAGCTTCAAAGCTTATATGGGGTTTTGATGACAGAGGTTATATACAGTATATTTTAACCTGCATGTCAGTCAGCGCTTCCATCATCCCAATCCTTTCTTTGGCTATTAAGAATGATGTTAACCCTTTTAAAAAAGTGGCTTCTGGATTCCAAAAAGGCCCCTTGCCCACAGACCCCCACAGCCACCAGGCCAGGGTTGGGGGAAAGAGGCCCTTGTCTCTATCAACATTTGCCAACATACATGCCTCTTCTTACAACTAAACAACATTTTACACATCAGGGGGCAAATTCTCAGCTTCACAAACCTTTTACAGATGACCTCGTCCTATTTCTTCATTTTATTACCAAATCTGTTGACCTGGGATTTATAAAACACGACGTCTCCAGCTTATTTGCAGCTACTCCTGTTCAGATACTTTGCCATAAATACATTGTATTCTCAGTGTAGCCGGCTCTCCTCTTTCTCCCTGTTTAGCTCGGCACCCCAGGGATCTCAGATCTTATCACAGCAACTTGAATAAGTAAATCCCCACAAAAAAATAATTCCATCATCTTTTGTATGGCTACAGAGCCATGTTTTTTTCTGTAGTGCTTTCTTCTACGGTTTTGTTCCGTTCAACCTGTAATTGCCGCCCAACAAAAAGGCTCATCGCTTCGCTCGGCGGGTTAGCCAATTTATACTGAAAATCTCAACGAGGGTGCATTCACGCTGTTAAAACAATACTACGGAACGGAATCTGAGAGTGAAATAAAAGCGGATGATAAAATTCGGTCTTAAGATTTTGTTTTGCATACGCGTCGATGGCTCGCCACGTCAACATAATTTTAATGAGGGGAGAAAAGCGATCCTGGAGTTTCATGATGGGGAACAAAGTAAACTAGCGTGCAATTCAAAGCTTCATCTCATTCCGGATGCTATAATGCAGCGCGTCGTATAAAAGATTGGCTCTTGTACGGTCAAGAATTGCGCACTGCTGTCATCCTATTGTGGCGCATACACTGCGTGTTACAATAAGATAAAGTTGTAAAGGATTCTGCCGAGCGCAGATATCTCATTAATGGTATTGATGGACGGGTTTGAACGTTGGGTAAGCATTCGGAACTTCAATCAACCAGCTAGATACACAGATGAATACATCAGAGGACTGTTTTATCTGCTGGCATATGTGATTCTGGTCTGATGATTAACACACAGATAACATGGCAAGGAGGGTGACACCATTTTCTGTATAGCAGCTAAAGAGGAACTGTAGCCACATCCGAGCTACTAGAACCTCTAGGGCATCCCGATCTCTGCTTAAAGTGACACTAAACTCATGGTTTAAAATAAGAATACATACTTGAATAGACTTTAACTCAAAAACTCCCTATTGCTCTCGGATTCAAATTCCTTTTTTTTTTTTTCTTGTGCTGTTGTGATCTGACTTCCTATTAGAGGGTGGCTACAATCGTTCTTCATGGTCCCACTGTATGTAGGACTAGGAACATAGCTACCCTTTCTTGCTTGGACCATGGGATTTGTAGTGTACATAGATAAGTGCACATGATCACAACTAACATGGACTACTTATATTCCAAACAAACAGAAGTGAGGGAGAAGAGAGCTTCGGGAGCTCACAGTGGACTTTACAAGGAGGCTAAAGCAGACATCCCAAGTCTCCCACAACTTACGGACACCCGCAAGTGCCGTGTGATCTCCCGGCTGCTGCAGGAGACTTAAGCTGGCCATACACTAGCCTAAATATTGGGTGAACTCCTTTTCGAAAAACAAAAAATTGCCTGTGAGAGCAGACAATCGTGTCATCATGTAATGACCGAATTTCGATCGATAAATCGTTTAATGGACATAAATGAATCAGTTTTTTGTTCAGTTTGTCACATATCCTTAGTGAAAACAGGTCGGCCGAGAAACACATTAACCTTTCAATTTATCGTTAGTTTATCGTTCGGCAAATTTTCAAAACTGTTCCTCTGATTTTTTGGCTCTGAAAAGTTTAAAATGATTTTCTATTTGTGCCCATTAACTGGACGAAAAACGAACGATCGGACCAAATTACAGATTTTCAAAAGATCTTTCGGCTAGTGTATGGCCAGCATTAGGATGTCAGTGAAAGAGCCGCTGTTTCTTGTATAGTTTCGGCTCGGTCACAAGCGGAGAGTGATCTGAAATGCACTTCGTCTGTGACAGGAGCCATACAGGGAGCAGCAGCTCTGCCTGTGTCCAAAGGGCATAAAGCCAGTCCTCTGTTGCTGCCTCCTCCAAGCCAATAAGTGACAGCACAGCTTGAGCTTGCAGGGTCCCCAGTAGAAAGTTAATGTGATGATCAGGGCTAATACTCCCCTACCCAGAAGTTCAGAGAAACTGTGCTTTGGGAGCTGGAGTCGGTGGCAGTGAAAATCCTGAATTGTAAGAGAGGAACAAAATATTTAATGGAGATTTTATTTTTTTTTTATACTACTTTAACGTGGTAGGTGACAGGTATAACACAAGTTAAAAACTACATTTTAAACAAGTACCCACCAGCAGTAAATCGCCAGCATTAAACACCAACACTACCCGCCAGCAGTACCCACCAGCATTACTCGCCAGCAGTACCCACCAGCATTACTCGCCAGCAGTACCCACCAGCATTACCCACCAGCAGCAACCGCCAGCAGTACCCACAAGCAGTAACTGCGCCAGCAGTAATCGCCAGTAGTCTGCAAAATAAGTAGAAAAAGTATGTGCATTAGCTTGTGTAAATTGTTGCAATATGTTTTTTAATAACTAGTTGTGTCTTGTCATATGTCATGTCCTTGTTCATACATGTATGAATAAGGACATGACATTTTCTGACTGCCTAAGTCATATGTGCTAGGGGTGCAACTACCCCCCATAACATAACTGTAAATATCCCAGAATGTCAGAGGCATAACTAGAACCTTCAGGGCCCCGGTGCAAGAAACCATGAAGGGCCCCCCCCGGACCCCAGGCTGGGGCCCTTCCCTTCAAGCTTGGGGCTCTTCCCACTGATCCTGGGGCCCTTTACTCTCGTTTTACGGCCCTTTATTACAGTCCCGCAGCGGGACCCTTTCACAAATTCTGCAGTGGGCCCCCTTCCTGTCATCTTGGGGCTTCCCCACGGTGGTAGAATGCCAGGGCCCGGTTGCAAGAGTGACCTTTGCAATCCTGGAAGTTCACCCACTGGTGTCAGTAGTTTTTATTTTTTGGTACTTTAATTGTATTTTTTATTATTTTATTTTTTTACAATGTCAATTACATATTTAGCGACCCCTTCCTGGTTCTCTATTGTGACACATCCCCTGCAGCACCCGGCAGGACAGAGGAGGGAGCACAGTGGGGGGGGGGGGGGGGCACACAAGGGCCCAGAGACAGCAGAACATAAGACATAAGTTAACTGAATAGGCGGAGTGACGAGGGCAGCATACAGAGGAACCAATCTCCTCCATTTTCCTTCTGCAGCTACTGGAGGAAATAGGAGGACAGTGATTTCTCTACATGCTGCCCCTCCTATCCAGGTGTATAGGGGAGTTCCACAGGCCCCCTGGAGCATGGGACCCGGTTGCAATTGCAACCCCTGCAACCCCTGTAGTTACGCCCCTGCAGAGTGCCACCTCCCTGAAATGAGTTTTTGCAGGTTGGGATGCCTGCTAAAAACACATGTAGCATCCACTTAGGTAGGTGCTAGGATAGTTTGGTAAATGTTAGTGTAGCACCCTCCTAGGTAGGTGCTAGTAAGACAGTATAGTTTTGAGCTCTGTCTGCTTACCAAAGGGGCTGCAGGTAAATCTATATTGTTCTCTGCATACCAGAGAGTAGAATCTGTTAGTGAGGTCTGCTCATTGAGCTCAGTATGCGATTCATTCAGTCTGGAGAGTGTTTCACGCTGGTCCAATAGGGAGGCATGTTGGACAGTTGGAGGAAACCTGACGAAACCTGACGAATGGGTGGATAGGCTTTTGATACAGTCCTGATGACTGGCAGAGGGCAGGTGGTATCGGTGCATGCTGGCATACTGTATAAAAGCCAGGAGCACATGTGCTCGGGTTCTTTTGTTGGAGAGCGGAGTCTCGGAGGTTTGTTACAAGGCCAGACTTCATTATACCTTGCTCAGAAAAGAATACCAAGTCCTCAAGTGTACATAGTTCTCATCTTTGAAGTATCCCACCACTTCCCTCAACACTATCCAAGTTCTCCAAAATAAAAACCACAAAACAACATCCCCTAGACTGGAGTGAATGAGCCTGTTGTGTGTCTGGCTGAGGGGCAGACATGTTGGGAAGACCTGGATAGTAATCTTGCGACTCCTTCGGCAGTAGCGCTACACACAGTAACAATTTCATGAAAAATAGATTACAGGATCAATAGGTGGTGGATATGTATGGTTAATTGGAGAATAAGGATATTGTTTAGAGTCACTTTAAAGTGGACCTTTCATTAACCTTATGAGTAAAAAATCCTGATATGTTGCAACATACAGCAACAGTGTCTTTTTTTAATCATTAATTAGCCATCCTTGTGCTTCAGGTCCAGTGACACTGCCTAGGCTGAGATGACGGCAAAATTATGCTGCAGATGAGGAGGGAGCATTTCCTCAGTCTCCCCTTCCTCATCCTCCGATTTGGTGTATAGAAAGTTGTGTAATACAACACTGGGTAAAACAAAGAATAGATAATTACAGTGTAAATGTTGCTGTCTGTCTGGGTTGAAAAAGAGAAATGTTTATTTGAACTTCTTTTTGATAGGTTAGAAGAGTGGACAGCCCATTGTATAGACGGGGAGGGTTGTGTGGGGTCGGTGAGTGGCATGTGTAGGTGGTGTCTGTGGGGGTAGGGATATAGACATTCGGAACTTAAGAGATATTGGTATTAGGTTCAGGGGATGATGAAGGGCAATGTGAAAAATGTAGTAGGAAACAGGGATAAAAGGGGGGTGGAGGGAGTGTCCCCTCCCATCCCCTCTCCACCGTGGTCAAACACCATTGACTCATGCCCACCACAGGGAAAGAAGATCTCACAATTCTTGGGAGCCCCTAAAAGCCATCCAAGGCGCTCAGGTAATCGTGTAGCCTTCCTGCTCACCATGAGTTTCAGCAAACACCCCATTTGTATGATTAAGCCGAGTTCTGTGACCCATTCGGCTAGAGGTGGTGCATGTTGGGTTTGCCATTGATGCTTAATAACTGCTCTGGCTGCCAAAAGAAATGACAGATAATGTCTTTTTAGATTTAATGGTACCAGGAGGCACAGATAGTAGGATAGTCTGGAGATATTCAGGATCCATAAGCCTGTGCCGTGGTGGTATAAAGAGAGATCAGATCTCCAGAACCACTTAATGGGAGGCATACCCACCAGATGTGTCATGGTCCCTACGTCCTCTGGGCAGTGCCAGCACGTATCAGGGAGAGAGATGTAAATTGTGAAGGATGGTGGGGCTTCTATACCATCTGGTTAATATATTCAGGCTTTTCTCTTGGGCTTTACTTGTGACAGATAAACCGTGTGTGAAGCTTTTTCCCATTCCTCAGGGCCAGAGAGCGTAACCAACATTTTAGACCACATTTACATGCAATTAGGGAATGTGGGATGGGAAAGCTGTAAAAAAAAAAAAAACCTAACAGCATTTAATTCAGGTTTTAACCACTTAACAACTGCTTGTCATGCAGGAGAATCCCTAACAATCGTTGTGATTTCAAAACACCCTAGACCAGTGATGGCGAACCTTGGCACCCCAGATGTTTTGGAACTACGTTTCCCATGATGCTCATGCACTCTGCAGTGTAGTCATGGGAAATGTAGTTCCAAAACATCTGGGGTGCCAAGGTTCGCCAACACTGCCCTAGACCCACCCCAGGAGGTACTTCACTCCCACCCCCATCCTGCAAAGTAAGGCTCCATGCACACTGGCTTAAAAAAAATCGCTGCTTCTACATGAGTTTTGTGTTTTGCCTGTAGAGCCAGCTCAATGCTATCCTATGTGTCCATTCACATTAGGACGAATACAGGCATATTTTAAGCTCAGCGTTTAGAGACAGAAAAAAAAAAAACTCTGCCTAAATGGTATCCAAAAACGGTCTATATGAGCATTTTTTTCTGCCTAGGGAACTGGCGTTTTTTTAAGCCCAGAGTGCATGGAGCCTAAAAGGCAATCTCATTGAAGAAACCAAGATTTGTACACAAATTTACTTCAGATGTCTAGAACTAAATATGTTATAAATTACATTCACAACCCCAGCAATTTTACAAGCTGACAAGAGCCAAATTAAAACTGCATGGTGAGTTTTTTTTAAAGACTCTTTGCTATTCAACCCTCAATTTATCCCTAATTACCCACATTACTTTTTAATTAACCCCTCCCCCCTTCTTTCGTTAATTTTTTTCAATGTTCTTTTTAGTTTACGGCTAGCAAGTCAACTTATTTGTTTGTTTGCTATTTAATTGTACTTGTTTAACGGTGTACAAGTCAAAAACCACACTCCAGTAAAAAACATAAAAATCGCGAAACTAGATCATACAAACTTTCTCAGGTATATTAAAGCACACCACTAATCCTAGCTGCCACATTGGTTGTATTGGGTGAACAGACAAAATAGAGTGCCAAACGATCAGCTCAAAAGTCCATAAATCTTTATTGTTGGCAACATAGTGAGAGCCAGTAGAAATGGAGTATTCAACGTCTTTCAGGGACCAGAGGACCCCCTTTCATCAGGGCTTGGGCTGCTAGAATTCTTGTATACAATGTGTCAGGGCCTGGTCCACCCGCTGGTGGCACGGCGCTTCCTAGAGGGAGAGGTTGCAGTTCTAGTGTCCACCAGTGGGTGTCTCTCAGCAGCCTCCAGTAATCAGTCTTTACCTGATTATGGCTGCTGGGAGGATATTTAATATTTAAAAAATTAGGAAAGGGAAAGATGGGGTTTGAGGGCCCCAATGAGATGATCAAAATATACTGCAACACACCATGTTAATTAAAAACACATGTTTAATGAGTTTCCACACACATAAAAAGGCATGTACCAACATGCTCTATGGACATACATACATATAACATGTAACATAACAAAAAAAAAAAAAAAATATATATATATATATATATATATATATATATATATATATATATAAGAACACAAATTGGATAACCATGTGGTGGGTCTCAACAAAGGAAGATGAAATTGGTCACATGTGTTTTTAATTAACATGGTGTGTTGCAGTATATATTGATCATCTCATTAGGGCCCTCAAACCCCATCTTTCCCTTTCCTAATTTTTTGTATTGTACACAGGGGGGTGGCCCACCCTTTATGGTAACATTTTTCTCGATATTTAATATTTATTTAATTTAATTTAGGTCCTCCCCTTTTAGTGCCTCTTGCTTCAGTGCTTCAGTGTTTTGCTGCTGCTAGAACCTGTTGCCATTAATCCCGTTCCTGCCCTGTTCACTGCACCCTGCACCTGCTTTCCCTTGTTTCTGATCCCAGTCTTGATTCCCCCTTCCCATTCACTCCCTGCGCCTCCAGTTGTCCCTACTTTTCTGTGTGCCCATTTAGTTAGCTGTTAGTTAGGTTTATTAGTTAGGCATTCTGTCACAAGGATTTTTGTTCATGTTACTTTTAGGTTTGCTGTGTGCTGTGGCCACTTAATCTGGACACATTATGGTGGAATCTCCTAAAAAACAAAAAAGCTCAGTGGTAATGAAATGGTGTTGCCAGCCCTGATAAACAGAAATCCTTTTGCCCCCAAATGTGCTGGATGCTACATTTCCACTGGTTGTCACTGTACTGTCAAGAATAAAAGATATATGGACTTAGCTGATCTTTTGGTGCTCTATTTCTTCTGCTCACCCAGTGCTTTAAGTGGGCTGGTATGCGCCTTAGCATACCAGTATGCTCATTTTGGACATCTGCACCCTCAATTACCCCCCCCCCAAGAATGTTTCCCACTCCAGAGCCAGACCAGTCACCACCAATGGGTCCCCCTGCTCCGGAGTCCCAGCCCAGGCCAGGGGGGTGCACTGTGGGGACCCTGATGTGGGGTGGGGGAGGGCGACAAAATTTATAGGCTATAATAGAGTACTGGCACCTCTTTTGGGCCACTTAAAGCACTGTGCTCACCCAAACCTCTCTCAAGTGGGGACATTCCCATTTAGTGGGATCATCCCTCCACTTTGTGTTCTCAGAGCAGCTGAGGTCAAGTTGGCAAGAGCTTCCATCTACTTGCATAGAGGATAATTATTTTTGAGTACAGAGCCTCGTGATTTTGTATTGGTTGCATTGTCCATCCTATTACATTTTTTTGCAAATAGGGCTCATCAGTGATCTATAGAAAAAGCGCAAGATAGTTGTCTTAAAACCATTCCTCGTGCAAATTTGCTTACTGTACAAGCAGAAACAAAATGTAAAATAACCTGCAAAATAAGTGTGGCTTCTTGCATACAGGCATCTAAGCCTGTACAATGCAAATTCCTCTGTATTTCTTCAGTCTGGGAAGCCCAGGTGCTGTGTACAGCTGCCTATAGATATGAATATCTGCACACGGCTGTACTGGTATATGCCAATGCCGTGTAGACAACAGTAAATCGTACAGGCATATACAAAATAATAGAAAATGTTCTATTCTTGCAATATGACCATATTTTATACTTGTGTTTATGTCAGCACTAGCATATGCCAGAGTACAGCCATGCATGTCCACGGGCGGCTGTATGCACCATCCGGGCATTTTTCAAGCAAGAGAAACGCACCAGAACTTACATGGCATGAGCGCAGGCACCTATATGGAGAAGTCATAAACACCAAAAATCTAGTTTTTAAAATGGTTACTGGTCAAAAGTATGGAAAAAAATATTTTCTACTTAAAATACATAGAAAAATAAGATATTTCTTCTGAGGCAATCCCACCAAAGAAAGCCTTCCTGGTACTGCAATAAATTCTCCATAATTAAGTATCTCTGCATTAAAATCTCCCGGAGTGCAAACAAGATCGTCTTCCCAAACCTATCCATGAAAAGCCATTGGAAAGACGTGTATGGTCTTAGTATAGCCTTTGGAACTTCCCCTTTGTCTGGATTGGACTTATACAGAATTTGAGCATTCATGAATATTATCGCTGTACAGCAGGCTTACTTATGACAAAGGTACATCTTCCTTCTTATCTATTTTTTTTTTTCTTAGTTGGAGGGGGACTCTGGAGCTGGAAGAAGAGGTGCTGCCTAAAGTTCTTGCTCTTTCAATGGCCTGACCTCATGATGTTACCATGTCTCCCAATTTTTCAGTGCACAGATCAGCGTCTAATAAGACGTCAGAGAATAAGGCTCCTTTTGCACGACCTGAAAGTCGTGCGACTTTGCCGCGCAACTTTGCCACAACAAGCAATACCGGCTTAATCATGAGGTCTATGGACCTCAAGTCGCATCAAAAGTTGGACCAAAGTAGTGCAGGGACTACTTTGAAGTCGCAAAAATATGCATGGTACTCACTGGAAATTATTGAGTACTACTAGTCATGCAATTTTACAGTCCCAAGTCGCAGGACAAATAGCACAAGTGTGAAAAAGGCCTAATACGCTACTATGTTACACAAACCGCAGCTCAGTATTCTGCATATTTCTGCTCAACAAACCATGCTATTTAGGTTGGGGAAAGGCTGGTCGTGTGATTTGAAGTTTCTTACCTTCCCTGATTGCAGTAAATGGAGTTCCCTCTTCTTCTTGTAATCTTATCACCTTTAGTGCCACAAGCTTTCCATTTACTCTGAAAAAAATATAGAAAGTCATTGACAGTCAGTTGACAGCTTGATAACAGGGGAGGGGCTTAAAGCTGTGAGGGGGTGTGGTTTAAAATAAAAACAAACAGTCCCTACAATACATTTTTTTTTTATTTACATTATCCAGCATCCAGGGGGCAGTAAAACACATAGAAGGCTACATTCATGAAGTGACCCCTACAAAGGCCCTGAACCATCGGGAAATACAGCATCACTTTTAGATAATGTAAAGTACTGGGGCGACCTGGCTGGAACACACAGCACTAACAAAAGTAACATTGCTTAAAATGGGATATGGGGGATCGCCTCTAAACTGGATCAAGCGGACACCATGAATGCAAAGGACTAACAGATTTTCAGTGAATCAGGAGGGAGGAAAGGGAAAGGTTATGGACTGGGCAGAGTGGATACACACATGGCAAGAAGAAGGGAAGAAGGGGGTGGGGAAGAATATAGTTAGGGGAGGGGGACGGTGTAGGTTGGGAAAGAAAAAAAAAGGGGGGAGGAATGGGGGAGTTTCTCGGGAAGGTGGGAAGGACCCCAAAAAAGGGGCATTAATATACAGTGTCTTAGTGCGCGCCAGAGGCAAAGTGGGCCTTCCCCTCTTCCAAGAATGAAAACATGTTCCAAAGGACCCAGGTTTTGGAGTAAGCCTCATGTCTTTTTTGAGCAGAAAGTAGCAGGTTTTCCCTCTCGTTCACCTCAACTTTTGAAAGGCAGAGCGAGATAGCGGTAGGTCGCGAGTTTCTCCACCCCAGTGCAATGCATCGAATACATTGTCTTTTAACATTGTGTGCATATATTGAGTTTTGATGGAAGTGCCTGTTTCTGCTACTGACTTGTTAGCAGTGGCAATGATCTGCAGCCTCAACTAACCTCTGCAGCTTTGCCACCAATGAGGGTTGTGAATACTTTTGTAAGGTACTGTATCTACCTACATTAGTGCAAACCATTATTCAGGTTTACAACGGCTTTAATCTCTACTTGGGCACAAGTCAATGCCCCATGTATCATCTGCTTCTAGGATCCAAAGTGGCCATGGTGATCATGTTAAGGACTAACACTGGTATCTGATACAAGTTTTGATGCAAACGTGTATTGGCAACAGTCCACAACACTCGCTACTGTCAGCAATCTGGTAAGTATATAAATGCAACAAAAGTGAGAACACCCCTAAGTGAAAATGTCCCAACTGGGCCCAAAGTGTCAATATTTTGTGTGGTCACCATTATTTTCTAGCACTACCTTAACCCTCTAGGGCAGGGGTGCCAAACCCAATTTCATCAAAGGGCCACATAAGCAGTATGATTGACCACAAAAGGGCCAGTTGTATCTAGGGTGCGCTACATACAGAGTGCAGAGTTCAGGAGTGCATTAGGTACAGAGTGTATTGTTGAGGGGTGCATTAGGCACAGTGTGCAATCCAACCCGCTCAAAGCTTTCTTGCATCTCTCTCTCCTACCTGGCCTGGCTCTAGTACCTACCTGTGTATGCGGCTTTGTCTCGCCTTTCAAAAAAGTAATTTTCTCTCTCGGCTTCTGGAGATCCGTCCCTGCCATTGGTGTGTGCAGGGATCTGTTACTCCTGTGTTTGCAAGTGACAGCGGGGAGCGGAGGGCCGGAGCTGGAGGTGGTAGAATGGAATTTCACCATGTTCTGGCTGCAGAACTGGGTGCGAGGGCCACTTGATAAGTCCTGGAGGGCCAGATTCGGCCCGCGGGCCTTGTGTTTGACATGTGTGCTCTAGGACATGGAGTTCACCAGAGCTTCACATGGTTGCCACTGGAGTCCTCTTCCACTCCTCCTTGATGACATCACGGAGCTGGTGGTTAGAGAACTTGTGCTCCTCCACCTTCCGTTTGAGGATTTCCCACAGATGCTAAATAGGGTTTAGGTCTGGAGACATGCTTGGCCAGTCCATCACCTTTGCCTTCAGCTTCTTTAGCAAGGCAGTGGTAGTCTTGGAGGTGTCTTTGGGGTTGTTATGTTGGAATACTGCCCTGTGGCCCAGTCTCCGAAGGCAGCGGATCATGCTCTGCTTCAGTAGATCACAGTACATGTTAGCATTCATGGTTCCCTGAATTAACTGTAGCTCCCCAGTGCTGGCAGCACTCATGCAGCCCCAGACCATGGCACTCCCACCACCATGCTTGACTGTAGGCAAGACACACTTGTCTTTGTACTCCTCACCTGGTTGCTGCCACACATGCTTGACACCATCTGAACCAAATAAGTTTATCTTAGTCTCATCATCAGATCACAGGACATGGTCCCAGTAATCCATGTCCTTAGTCTGCTGGCCTTCAGAAAACTGTTCGCAGGCTATGAGAGAGTGAGCGTGATAACAGTAAATTAAACACACTTGCTCCCCATTCACACCCGAGACCTTGCAACACTAACGAGTCACATGACACCGGGGAGGGAAAATGGCTAATTGGGCCAATTTGGACATTTTCACTTAGGGGTGTACTCACTTTTGTTGCCAGCGGTTTAGACATTAATGGCTGTGTGTTGAGTTATTTTGAGGGGACAGCAAATTTACACTGTTATACAAGCTGTACACTCACTACTTTACATTGTAGCAAAGTGTCATTTCTTCAGTGTTGTTACATTAAAAGATATTATAAAATATTTAGAAAAATGTGAAGGGTGTACCCACTTTTGTGAGATACTGTATAAAGTGCCAGTGCAAATTAAATCCATAAACAAACATGTACTGCAAAAAAGGCAATGCAATAAATAATAAGGCTTCTTACAGCTTGTGCAATCAAAAAAGTTTGCTAAGGTGCTTCATAGGGATGACACCACAGTGTAATGACAATTTTCCACTTGTGCTCCTTTCACCGGGTGAAGTGCAAGCTCACCTCCATTATAGACCCCTAAAGGTCAACAAAGCATAAAGGCAGATCAATCGGATGGACCAAACTCTGGTGTTCAGGTTCCTTTAAGAACAATGAAATTCCCTTTTCAAGATGGCTCCACACAGCTCACACATAGGTCATTGGCAGCAAACAGAGAAAACAGCCTCCAATAGTGCACTACCTGGGTTATTAAGCTCAACACACCACGCAGAACCCACTTCATAAAATGCACTCACATTTATTTGGTAAAAAACGAGCATATAATAAAGTCCAGCTTCTCATGTGATCCATTGAAAACTTTCGCCGCCAGGCTCAACCTCTACGCGTTACGCCACTAACGCACGTGGCTTCACTTGGAGGGAAGTCGAGCTAAAGGCAATAGTAACTAAAAGGCATAGTTACTAAAAGACAATACTAATTGCCCTGTATCCACTTTCGGTTTGCGCATGCATGGAAAGCCACACATACGCATTGCGCACAATGCACAAAAATTTGCAATTGCGTGTAAAAATGCGCACATGCGTAATAAAAAAGAAAAAAAACAGAAAATGTCAACCTCTAAAATAATGTACTACAATAAAATGTACTGCAATAAAAATGGCACGCAAGTACTGCACACACGCAATGCGCTCCTGAGTTAGCACATGTGGGATTGCTAAAAAACAGTAGTCCTTGGACATTTGCATCTGATTGGTGATCTGGCAAGCAGAGAGTAAATTTCACAACACAAACTTCAAGATGCAGACCCACCTATCCAGGGGCTGACTGGCAACTTTGACCCAGGGGGCAAGTACAAACCAGAGGCTCATGGTGCAGTGACTCGGCCCTCCTCCCACTCTCCCTCTTCCTGGCCTCCTCCTGACCCCCATTCCAGGCAGAAGGTCCGCTCTTGGTTCTCTCTACTCACTGGCCGAATACAGGTTCTCGACCTGGCTACTAGGGGGAGGTTGGGGGGAGCTGGGACAGCTTAGTCAGGGTCGCCAGGGGAGGAGAGTCTCCAGTGGGGCATAGAACCAGGCTCTGCACAGACACAGTTTACACTATCCATGCTGGGGGGGGGGGGGGGTCTGTGCTCTTTCCTTGTCTTCACCCTGCACTCAGTAGGTCAGCAGGGACTTTTTACTTCTCTTCACAGGGAATCCTTTAGGCATGTCTGTGGCAGAATCGGTGCAACCTTTTTTCGGGGGCATCAGAGCGGCCTGTTGCCCCCCTGCCCCCTGGCCCAGTCCTCCCCTGCACCTATCCACAAGCGCAAAGCTATGCAAAATCTGGCAGCAGTGAATCACACAGAACACCTACTTTATGACTTCAGTATAGTTCAGTGTTTGCTGGATAGCACAAGTGGTTACAGGACTGGTTTTACTTTTTGATTAGTTTTTTTGGATGAACATAAAATTTACCCTGTGGTTCCTAATAGAGCCAATACTTGTCTTTCAGTAAGTTTCATTGTGCCTGGGAAAGTTCCTACATTTTAAGTCCTGGAGGTATACAGGGCACCGACATCCAGCCCCCCAGAATGCAATGATGTAGAAGTTTCAAATTTCAATATTTTATTCAGAATACAACATAGATGACATATCAAATGTTTAAACTGAGAAAATGTATCATTTTAAGGGAAAAATGTGTTGATTTTAAATTTTATGGCATCAACACATCTCAAAAAAGTTGGGACAAGGCCATGTTTACCACTGTGTGGCCTCCCCTCTTCTTTTTTTAACAGTCTGCAAACGTCTGGGGACCGAGGCGACAAGTTGCTCAAGATTATGAATAGGAATGTTGTCCCATTCTTATCTAATACAGGCTTCTAGTTGCTCAACTGTCTTAGGTCTTCTTTGTTGCATCTTCCTCTTTATGATACGCCAAATGTTTTCTACGGGTGAAAGATCTGGACTGCAGGCTGTCCATTTCAGTACCCGGATCCTTCTTCTACGCAGCCATGATGTTGTAATTGATGCAGTATGTGGTCTGGCATTGTCATGTTGGAAAATGCAAGGTCTTCCCTGAAAGGGACGACGTCTGGATGGGAGTATATGTTGTTCTAGAACTTGGATATACCTTTCAGCATTGATGGTGCCTTTCTAGAGGTGTAAGCTGCCCATGCCACACGCACTCATGCAACCCCATACCATCAGAGATGCAGGCTTCTTAATTGAGCGCTGATAACAACTTGGGTTGTCCTTGTCCTCTTTAGTCCGGATGACATGGCGTCCCAGTTTTCCAAAAAATTCAAATTTTGATTCGTCTGACACAGAACAGTTTTCCACTTTGCCACAGACCATTTTAAAAGAGATTTGGCCCAGAGAAAACGCCTGCGCTTCTGGATCATGGTTAGATATGGCTTCTTTTTTGGCCTATAGAGTTTTAGCCGGCAACAACAAATGGCACGGTCGATTGTGTTCACCGACAATGTTTTCTGGAAGTATTCCTAAGCCCATGTTGTGATTTCCATTACAGTAGCATCCCTGTATGTGATGCAGTGCTGTCTAAGGGCCCGAAGATCACCGCCATCCAGTATGGTTTTCTGGCCTTGACCCTTACGCACAAAGATTGTTCCAGATTCTCTGAATCTTTGGATGATATGCACTGTAGATGATGATAACTTCAAACTCTTTGCAATTTTTCTCTGAGAAACTCCTTTCTGATATTGCTCCACTATTTTTCGCCGCAGCATTGGGGGAATTGGTGATCCTCTGCCCATCTTGACTTCTGAGAGACACTGCCACTCTGAGAGGCTCTTTTAATACCCCAATCATGTTGCCAATTGACTTATAAGTTGCAAATTGGTCCTCCAGCTGTTCCTTACATGTACATTTAACTTTTTCGGCCTTTTATTGCTACCTGTCCCAACTATTTTGGAATGTGTAGCTCTCATGAAATCCACAATGAGCCAATATTTGGCATGACATTTCAAAATATCTCACTTTCAACATTTGATATGTTATCTATATTATATTGTGAATCAAATATAAGTTTATGAGATTTGTAAATTAGTCCATTCCATTTTTACTCACAATTTGTACAGTGTCCCAACTTTTTTGTAATTGGGCTTGTATAGGTGTGTGTTCTTTTCACTTTATTCCTAAAATTCCAACTTTGAATGTGGTTTTTGTCTAGGAAAAGAAATTGTATGTATTGTAATGCATGTTTTAGGCAATAAAAAATATTGTTTAATAGATCTAGGATTCCATACAAGCAGCAAGTCTTGAGGAAATTTTAAGGACTTTAAAACAAAATTAGTTGACTCTATAATGGCAAGAACGAATGCTCGGACAAACAATTTTTCAGAATTTCCAAAGAAATTCTGCAGGCGTATGGCCAGTTTAACGTTAAAATCCTCCAGTCTAGGTACTCCTGGGCGGCCTCTGATTCAGTAAGCATGTAGACCTCAAATTCTTTAACTCTGTCTCTTGCTAATCTAAGAACCTCTCTCCTCCCGTCATTCAACATTCTTGTACCAGAGACTCTGTGACGCAAAGAAACTCTGGTATTTTTTTTTTGCATGCTAGTGGTAGACTTATCCCTAAACTCAGCCCAGTTCAGAAGAAATTAATTTGCAGGTACGTTCTGGTGCCAGTTATTAAGTTTATCTATACTACAACAATGAACTTCTCCTGTTCAGTCCCAATTAGCCTGTCAAGAAGAGTATTGAAAAGGTTTTGTTATATCTCTTCAATAACTGCAAAAAAAAAAAAGTCCTTGTTGATCCTACAAGCTAGCATGTGACTCTGTCCAGGAGTGTCTATCTCCTGGGTCACATGCAGTGCTCACTGGTTCTTCCTGCTGACCTCCACGTGACTATTCTACCTGGAAATGTTTGGAGGTCAACAGAAACAGAAGTATTCACAGTATTCTTTTACAGGCATGGTTCTTTGCAGGTTTTTTTATTTAATGACTACAGTAGGTTCCTTAAAATAGTCCTTGCTATGGGTACAAGTACATGTTACATTTACAAAATGCAGCACACTTTCTTTGTCTATCACCTCTGTCCTGTTCTCTGTCTCTTTCTTACACTCTGTCATGTTTTCCTACATTATTTTCTCTTTTACGACTCCCTCATACGCTCTACTGTCAAACACTGCTACCTCGGCCATTTTTTTGGTCTCTGTTTCTCTTTTTCCTGCCATCTCTTAGGGCAGAAAGATGGCAGAGTGATGATTATCTGTGTAATATTGTGTGTTGCATTAGTCTAGCCCTGATCAAAAAATTGCATACAGATGCACATAAAATTCTGTATGAATTTTTTGTTCAGGGCTAGATAATGCAACACACATAATACAGATAATCATCTCTGCCATCTTTCTGCCCTCTCTGTACCCCACCTATATCCCTTCTCACCTGGATTCTCCCCCTTCTT